>NC_092048.1:66555544-66650233 GCF_003086295.3 Arachis hypogaea | reverse complement strand
TCACTTTAGTGAATAAAAGAACTAGGATGTCTCCTTCTAAGTATAAAGTTGCCTACTGTCTATGAATCTCAATCAAATAAAAGCCCTTGGTTAGACAAAAAAAACAAAAAGATAGAAAAAAAAGGGGGAAGAAAAAGAAATAGCCAAAGAGTGGCAGAACAAAAGAAAAAAAACAAAAAGAAACAAAGCTGGACACCAATAGCTTGAACCTTAGAATATATGCCTGTGGTGTCTTTGTATTAGGATCTGCTTGGATTATTAAGCTCTTTGGAGTGCATCAACACTTGATGACTTGGGTTAACTAACCCGGGATCATCAGCTGAAAGTCCACTATCAAGAGCAACCTAACTACAAGGCATTTAGTAACCCAAAGAGGTGCTGGGCATCAATGTTCTAAGAAGGAATGTGAGCCAAGTGTCTATAGTGAATAATGTGTCAAGTATAAAGAAAAGGAAATGAACTTGCTACACATGACACTCAAATAAAGCTTATGAACAAAATAATAGCCAATGATAAAGAAATAATGAGAGGTCATAGCAGTATGTTACTTGAAGCTTGAAGGAGGCTTTCTAGGCTTAAGAGTCAATAAGAGGTGAGTGTGTACATATCCACATAAAACCCCATGAACTACCAATAACACTCTACTAGCATGAACATCCCCTTCCATTTCATTCTTTCTTCTCAATAAATCATTTCTTGCTTGGGGACAAGCAAGCTTTAAGTTTGGTGTTGTGATGACAAGTCATTTTAGCCTAGTTTCACTAGCCTTTTTCTTTTGTTTTCAAATTGAATTATGCACTTTCTTGAGCCATAAGCAAGCCAATTGGGTAGATTTTCATGTTTCCTTTGATTTAATCAACCATGTATGAACTAATGCAATTTCATGAGGTTTTATGCTATAATTGTCACATATTATGAAAGAATGAATATCTCATGATTTTGAGCATAGCTTTGATGTGTTTGGTTGATTAATGATAGGTGAAGAAAGCTTGGAGAAAAGTTGAAGCAAGAAGGAATGGCTAGGAGGAAGAGAGGAAAAAAAGTTTGAGCAAAAGTTTGCCTCAAACTTTAGCTCAAACTTTTGGATTAATTGAAAATGAACCAGCGAGCAAAAAGCTGGACCAAAAGTTTTCCTCAAACTTTTGTGCAAACTTTTGGGCAAAAAGATGGAGCAAAAGTTTGCCTCAAACTTTTGTGCAAACTTTTGGGCAAAAAGCTGGAGCAAAAGTTAGCCTCAAACTTTTTGGCAAACTTTTGGCATCACAAATCAACACCCTGGAGAGCAAAAGTTTGCGCCAACGTTAGCCCCTAACTTTTTGGCTAACGTTGGCGCATGAACAACACACCCTGGAGAGCAAAAGTTTGCGCCAACGTTAGCCTCTAACTTTTTGGCTAACGTTGGCGCCATGAGTGTGCAAGGGGAGGCCAACGTTGGAGCAAAAGTTTGACCTCTAACTTTTGCCCCAACGTTGGTATCAGCAAAAGAGGGTGGCTGATGTGAAAAGTTGGAGTAAAAGTTTGCCTCAAACTTTTACTCAAACTTTTACTCAAGCTTTCATGATTCCAAACCCGGTTCAATTCGGTTCTTCTCCAAACTCCAAGAACAATCAACCAAGGCCTCTATCAACCCAATTCCATCAAGAGCAAAGGCCCAATTGAAGGCTTGAATACCATTTGAAGAAAGTGTATAAATAGCATAGGATTTAAGTTTTTCAGGGAGCTTTTCCTTTGAGTTTTCAGAAGGAGTTTTTCGGAGAGCTTTTGGTGTTGAGTGAATTTTAATTTCGAAGTCTCGGGGAAGGAGAATTGAATTCCCTTTCTCTTAGTCTTCTTGCTTTCAATTTCAATTACAATTGTCTTGGATCTTGGGTTGGAGAATTGAAGGAATTCTGTTTCAATCTCATCCTGAGACCTCTTTGCTTCTTTACTGCACAATTGAATTTAAATTTTCTGTTACTTGCTTCTTCATTTACTTTCTCTATAATTTACATTTCCTTTGCAATTGTTCTTGTTGGATCTAGGAAGGCATTGAGATCTAGACTTGGTTATCTAGTCTCTTGGGTCCTGAGATCTAAATTCCAATTTTACATCCTCTGTTTAATGCTTTTCAATCTCATTTACATTTCTGTTTTTAGATCCGATTCAATCCAAGTTATCTTCTACTTCTTTGTTCGTTGCAATTTACTTTTCCTTGTTTAATTTTTGCAAATCCAACTCCCAATTCCCTTTACAATTCAAGCCATTTACATTTCTTGCACTTTAAGATTTTGTAATTTACATTTCTTGCGTTCTAAGTTTCTGCCATTTAATTTCTTGTTCTTTAAGATTCAGCACTTTAATTCCTGTTCTCTTTAATTTCATGCCAATTACCCATTCCCTTTACTTTCTATGCAATTTAAATTCTGCAAATCACAAATCTCTCAACCAAATCTTGATTCGCTTGACTAAATCAACCACTAAACTGAAATTGCTCAATCCTTCAATCCCTGTGGGATCGACTTCACTCCCGTGCGTTATTATTACTTGATGCGACCCGGTGCACTTGCCGGTTAGTTTTGGGTGTTTTGGAGAAATTCATTTTTTTCCATAAAAATATCCATCACTACCGAAGATGAGGCCATTATGGCTCTCCTTTAAGTGTCCTCCTCAGGATAGCGTTATTTAAAGAATGAGGGTCAGCACAACGTAAAAAAATAAAAAATAATAAAAAAAACCCGAAAAGAAAAAAATGGAGGAGCCTGCCGAAGATGAGGCCATTACGGCTCGCCTTTAGGTATCCTCCTCGGGATAGCGTCATTTAAAGAACGAGGGTCAGCACAACGTAAAAAAAAAACCGCAAAATAAAAATCGAAGGAGCCTGCCGAAGAAGAGGCCATTACAACTCGGTTTTAGGTGTCCTCCTCGGGATAGCATCATTTAAAGAATGAGGGTCTGCACAACGTAAAAAAAATGGAAAAAATCGGAAAAAAAATAGAGGAGCCTGCTGAAGATGCGGCCATTACAGCTCACCTTTAGGTATCCTCCTCGGGATAGCGTTATTTAAAGAACGAGGGTCAGCATAACGTATAAAAAAAAAGGAAAAAATCGGAAAAAAACGGTGGAGCCTGCTGAAGATGAGGCGATTACGGCTCGCCTTTAGGTGTCCTCCTCAGGATAGCATCCTTTAAAGAACGATGGTCAGCACAATGTTAAAAAAAACCCCAGAAAAAAAACGAAGGTCCCTGCCGAAGATGAAGCCATTACGGCTCGCCTTTAGGTGTCCTCCTCAGGATAGCGTCTTTTAAAGAACGAGGGTCAGAGCAACGTAAAAAAAAAACCAAAAAAAAACCGGAAAAAAACCGGAGGAGCCTGCCGAAGATGAGGCCATTACAGCTCGCCTTTAGGTGTCCTCCTCGGGATAGCGTCTTTTAAAGAACGAGGGTCAGAGCAACGTAAAAAAAAAAAAAAAAAAAAAACCGAAAAAAAACGGAGGAGCCTGCCGAAGATGAGGCCATTACAGCTCGCCTATAGGTGCCCTCCTCGAGATAGCATCATTTAAAGAACGAGGGTCAGAACAACGTAAAAAAAAAAATCGGAAAAAAACCGGAGGAGCTTGCTGAAGATGAGGCCATTACGGCTCGCCTTTAGGTGTCCACCTCGGGATAGCATCATTTAAAGAACGAGGGTCAGCCCAACGTAAAAAAAAAACAGAAAAAAATGGAGGAGCCTGCTGAAGATGAGGCCATTACGGCTCGCCTTTAGGTGTCCTCCTCGGGATAGCGTCATTTAAAGAACGAGGGTCAGCACAACGTAAAAAAAAACCCGAAAAAAACTTGAGGAGCTTGCCGAAGATGAGGCCATTACGGCTCGCCTTTAGGTGTCCTCCTCGGGATAACATCATTTAAAGAACGAGGGTCAGCAGAACGTAAAAAAAATGAAAGAAACCAGAAAAAAAAATAGAGGAGCCTGCTGAAGATGAGGCCACTACGACTCGCCTTTAGGTATCCTGCTCGGGATAGCGTCATTTAAAGAACGACGGTAAGCATAACATATAAAAAAAGGAAAAAACCGGAAAAAAAAACGGAGGAGCCTGCTGAAGATGAGGCGATTACGGCTCGCCTTTAGGTGTCCTCCTCAGGAACGCGTCATTTAAAGAACGAGGGTCAGCACAATGTTAAAAAAAAACCAGAAAAAAATGGTGGAGCCTGCCGAAGATGTGGCCGTTATGGCTCGCCTTTAGGTGTCCTCCTCGGGATAGCGTCATTTAAAGAACGAGGGTCAGCACAGCGTACAAAAAAAAACCAGAGGAGCCTGCCGAAGATGAGGCCATTACTGCTCGCCTTTAGGTGTCCTCCTCAGGATAGCGTTATTTTGAATGAGGGTCAGCACAACGTAAAAAATAAAAAATAATAAAAAAAAACCCGGAAAGAAAAAAATGGAGGCCATTACGGCTCGCCTTTAGGTGTCCTCCTCAGGATTGCATCATTTAAATAACGAGGGCCAGCACAACGTAAAAAAAACAGAAAAAATCAGAAAAAAATAGAGGAGCCTGCTGAAGATGCGGCCATTACAGCTCACCTTTAGGTATCCTCCTCGGGATAGCGTTATTTAAAGAACGAGGGTCAGCATAACGTATAAAAAAAAGGAAAAAACTGGAAAAAAAATGGAGGAGCCTGCTGAAGATGAGACGATTACGGCTCTGATGCGCATAAACTAGTTATGCCACGATTTAGGAAATTGCACGATCGGCAAAATTCCTTCCGGCAAGTGCACCGGTTATCGTCAAGTAAAAACTCACAATAGAGTGAGGTCGAATCCCACAAGGATTGGTTGAATGAGCAATTCGGATTAGAAGTGTGTCTAGTTGAGCGGAATCAAGAATTAGATGAGAATTGCGGAATGTAAAATTGGCGGGAAACGTAAATGGCAAGAAATTGAAATGGCGGAATCTTAAATTGGATGAATTAAAGAGCAGAAGCTAAATTGCTGAAATTAAAAGGGAATGGGGGTGATTGCATGAATTGAGTTGCAGAATGTAAAGAGAAAGTGGAAATCAGAAATGGGGAATTCATTGGGTTATAGAAGATATTGAGATCTCCGAATCAAAACATGTTTATCTCTTCCTCAACCAATGCGTTCATTGAATTTTGCTTGGCAATCTTATATGATTGGATCCCAATCCCTTGGCTCACCAATTCTCTCTAAAAACAAACAAATTCCCAATCCCTTGGTTTAAATGTTCATAAGAAGAGATGATGCTCGATCACTGATTATACCACACAGTTTCATGAACCACAATTTGGTAGGATTACATGTCACAATATCCATCCAAACCCCAATCCAATTCACTGTGAGAAAGCTTCTCTAGCATGAATCCTCCATTCCTTTCCCAAGGTTCCGAAGGATTCCAATTATGGGTAGTTTCTTTCCCAAGACAACTACCCAATGGAATTAGATCGAGAAGCTTTCTAACAAAATTCAAGAGAAAAGATTGAAGAAGAAGATAAACTATTATTGATTCATTGAATTACAATAGAGCTCCCTAACCCAATGAAAGGGGGTTTAGTGAGTCATAGCTCTGAATTCAATTACAAAGGTATGAAAACTAGCCAAATGAAAGGTAAAAGTCCGTCCTCACTTAAATTCTATCCTATTTATACACTTTCTATATTGAGCTTCTGTTGTGTTTCTTGGGCTTTGAGGCCTCTCCCTGCCTTCCTTTTGCTTTGGGTTTATGATCCATAATCTTGATGAGGCTGCTGATCCACATTCTGTAACATTCATTGAGCCAACTTAGTGATAATCAAGTAATGACACATGACTCAACAAATTGAAATTCCAGACTCATCAATCCTTCAGGCCCAATCCCATAAACCATGATATTCAATTGGGTTTCATACCAGAGTAAGTTTAAGTTAATGTTTGTGCTCAAAAGCTAACTTAAACTGCAATATTTTTGGCCCAGAAACCTTTTCCAATAGTGGCATTTAAGTTGCAGTTTAAGCTTAAACTGCAGCTTAAACGCCAGACACTTCCAGTGATGCCTTTTGTGGAAGCACGTTTAAGCTTCAGTTTAAGGTTAAACTGAAGCTTAAACGTGGAAATGGAAGAAGGCAGCCCTGGAGGTCGAACATAGTCGAACACGTTTAAGCTTCAGTTTAAGGTTAAACTGAAGCTTAAACGTGGAGATAGGAAAGGCAGCCCTGGAGGTCGAACACGTTTAAGCTCCAGTTTAAGGTTAAACTGGAGCTTAAACGTGGAAGAGGAGAAAGGTAGCCCTGGAGGTCGAACACGTTTAAGCTCCAGTTTAAGGTTAAACTGGAGCTTAAACGTGGAAGAGGAGAAAGGTAGCCCTGGAGGTGTCACACGTTTAAGCTCCAGTTTAAGGTTAAACTGGAGCTTAAACGTGGAAGAGGAGAAAGGTAGCCCTGGAGGTGTCGAACACGTTTAAGCTCCAGTTTAAGGTTAAACTGGAGCTTAAACGTGGAAGAGGAGAAAGCAACCCTGGAGGTGAAAACTTGGTCGAACACGTTTAAGCTCCAGTTTAAGGTCAAACTGGAGCTTAAACATGGAAATGGCTCCCTGGTGCATTTCCCATTTCTGGCGTTTAACTTCCAGTTTAAGGTTAAACTGGAGGTTAAACGCCACTTTCACCCTTTCCTCAGCTTTCATGATTTTGGCGTTTAAGCTCCAGTTTAAGCTTAAACTGGAGCTTAAACTCCACATGTGATATTCAAGCTTCCTTTATTGATTTTTGTTGCTTCCTTGCCTAGCCTCTTCTTTCCTGAAATCATCCAAACAACTGCATCAAAGTCTTGCAAATTTTCATGAGAATCTTCCATTCATAGCATTCAAGTAATATAACTAAAAACTCATGGAATTTGCATCAAAATCATATTGTTTGGATGGTTCATTGCTTTGTTATTCATTTAACCATTCTTGGTTACTTTAAGCTCAAGAAAATGCATAAAACAACTAAAACTAACAGAAAAATGCTAGTGAAACTAGCATAAGATGCCTTGGCATCACAACACCAAACTTAATACTTGCTTGTCCCTAAGCAAGTCCTGAGTTATTTGAGAAGAAAGTATGAAACAGAAAGCAATTAAATTGGCTACATTAGTAAGCACTTGAAGTTCATCAGAAGGGTTTTATGCAGAAAGTTGCAGTATCACTTTTTCATTCTTATCAGGTAAGATTATCACTTTTTCATTGCATCCATCAAACACTACTATGGCCTCTTGTTACTCTTATGTCCTTGGCACTTTTCTCTTCTTTGTTTTTCTTTTCTTTTTCTTAGAGCTCCTTTGATCCTTGTTTGCTTAGTGTCATGTGTTGCACAAGCCTTTGGCATTTTCTTTTTCTTATCACTGTACTACACATATCCACTCCAGGCATTTTAGTTCACATTTCTTCTTGAGACATTGGTGCCCAGCACCTCTTTGTGTGACTAAATGTTTTGTATTTAGGTTGCTCTTGATAATGGACTTTTGGTTGATAATCCCCGGTTAGTTAACCCAAGTTACCGAGTGTTGAAACACTCCTCAGAACCTATTCATCCAAGCATATCCTAAATACATAAACACCACAGGCATTTGTCTCAGAAGTTCAAACCATTGGTGCCTAGCTTATTTTCTCAATTTTTTTTGCTTTTTGGTTGCCCTTTTTCAGTGGCTTTTTCTTCTTCTTTTTCTTTCTTTTTCATGGCCAAAGACATTTATTCATTAAGATCCATAGACAGTTTTCAATTTCTACACAAAAAATGATAATTCTACACTCTATTTCCAGTGATCTGACTAAACAATCAAGCATGCATACCACCACTTAATTCTACTTGATTTGTCACTAATTGAGCCAAGTTACTTTTGTTCAAACTTTTCTTTTATTTTTGGAAACAGAACAAGCATGGCAAGCACTTGTTTAAGAAGGTGAAGTTATATCCAAACATCTAGGCATTCACTTTATTCAAAGCAATAAACAGACAAACATACTAGAGACTTTCATTCCAGAAAGATTCAACAATTACAGTTTAAATCAGAACAAGCATGCTTTTGTTTGCCCTTTTTAAAGAATTGTCAAGGAACAATACCACCTTGTGAAATTCCTTGTTTTCTCTTTGTTGCCAGGAAACAATTTGATTTCTCCTTCTTCTCCTAGTTGTTGTTTCATGCTCTTTCTAAGATCCTTGTTTCCTTTCCTGCAAGAGTGATGAAGTTGCTTGCTTCTCAAGCACTTGAGTGGTTAGCTCAACTATGTATGGGTAAGTGTCTGAGTCTTAAGTTGGTGTGTGAACACCAAACTTAGTCTTCTACTTATCCTCTGCTCTTTGAGTTCTTGAATACTCTTTGGAATGAAGTTGCTACTAAGGATTTTAAGCATTTCTGTGATTGCTTAGAATGGTTGTTCCTTTCATATAATTCAAAGGTTGTTGTGTTCAGTTAATCTGTGTGGTGGAACACCAAACTTGGAGTCACACATTCCCCTTTGAATTATTGATCCACGAATTCATTGTTTGGTGTGAAACACCAAACTTAATTCCTTGCAATGCACAGAAACTACTTCACCTTTTTATTGAAACAAATAAAAGAAATAGCAAGGTAGTATTACCTCAGGTTGGGTTGCCTCCCAACAAGCGCTTTTTTAACGTCATTAGCTTGACGGTCAGCTGCCTCAGTTGAGGTGATATTTAACTTTGTCCTTCTCCTCCACATCTCCCAAGTAATGTTTGAGTCTTTGACCTTTCACAGTGAAGGTTCGTTGTGACTTTTCTTCCATGATTTCTATTTGTCCATATTGGGAGACCTTGGTGACAAGGAATGGTCCAGACCACCTTGATTTTAGCTTCCCTGGAAATAGCTTCAGCCTAGAATTATAGAGCAATACTTTTTGTCCCTCCTCAAATTTCCTTGGGGCTATGTTGCTGTCATGCTTCTTCTTTGCTCTTTCTTTGTAAATTTTTGCATTCTCATAAGCTTCAGCTCTGAATTCTTCCAACTCTTGAATTTGCAACATCCTTCTTTCTCCAGCAGCTTTGCTGTCCAAGTTCAAGAGTTTCAAGGCCCAGAATGCCTTGTGCTCCAACTCCAGTGGCAAATGGCAAGCTTTTCCATATACTAGTTGGTAAGGAGACATTCCAATTGGTGTCTTGAAAGCTGTCCTATATGCCCAAAGAGCATCATCTAGCTTAATCGACCAGTCCTTCCTTGAAGTTCCCACAGTCTTTTCCAGGATTCTTTTGAGTTCCCTATTAGATATTTCGGCTTGCCCACTCGTCTGTGGATGGTATGGTGTGGCTACCTTGTGTTTGACTCCATATTTTAGAAGCAATGCCTCTAATGGTTTGTTGCAGAAGTGGCTTCCTCCATCACTGATGATTGTTCTTGGAACCCCAAAACGGCAAAAAATGTGTTTTCTGAGGAAGTTCATGACTACCTTATTATCATTGGTTGGAGTTGCTATTGCTTCAACCCATTTGGAGACATAGTCTACTGCCACAAGGATGTAATTATTTGAGTATGAGGTGGGAAAGGGTCCCATGAAATCTATCCCCCATACATCAAACAATTCAAGTTCCAGAATGAATTGTTGTGGCATTTCATTTCTTCTTGGCAGGTTCCCCGCTTTCTGGCATTCATGGCAGTGCTTCACTAGTTCCTTTGCATCTTTGAAGATAGTGGGCCAATAAAAACCACACTGCAACACCTTAGCTGCTGTTCTTTCTCCTGCAAAATGTCCTCCATAAGTGGAGCCATGGCAGTCCCATAAGACTTCCCTTCCTTCTTCCTCTGATATGCATCTTCTGAGTATGCCATCCGAACATTTTTTGAACAAGTATGGTTCGTCCCAGATGAAGTATTTGGCATCATTTACCAATTTCTTCCTTTGATGCTTATTAAATTCCAACGGCAAACTCCCAGTGGCCTTGAAGTTCGCTATGTCTGCAAACCAGGGTGCTTTGTGAATTACCATGAGTTGTTCATCAGGAAAGCACTCATTTATATGTGTGCTTTGTGTGCTTCCTTCTTCACATGGTATCCTTGATAAATGGTCTGCCACCTTGTTCTCTACACCCTTCTTGTCTTTGATTTCAATGTCAAATTCCTGCAACAAAAGAACCCATCTAATAAGTCTTGGTTTGGATTCTTGTTTAGCAAGTAAGTATTTTAAAGCTGAATGATCAGTGAAGACAATGACTTTAGATCCAATGAGATAGGATCTAAATTTGTCAAATGCAAAGACTATTGCCAAGAGTTCTTTTTCAGTGGTTGTGTAATTCCTTTGGTTATCATTCAAGACCTTACTGGCATAATAAATCACATGTACCAAATTGTCTTTCCTTTGTCCTAACACTGCCCCAACAGCAAGGTTTGATGCATCACACATCAGTTCAAAAGGTAAGTTCCAATTAGGTGGGGCAATGATAGGTGCAGAGGAAAGTTTTTGCTTCAAAAGTTCATAGGCTATCATGCAATTTTTATCAAATACAAAGGGTGTATCAGAGACAAGCAAGTTACTCAAAGGTTTGGCTATTTTAGAAAAGTCTCTAATAAACCTTCTGTAAAAGCCAGCGTGTCCCAAAAAACTCCTAATTGCCTTGACATTACTTGGTGGAGGTAATTTTTCAATGAGTTCCACCTTAGCTCTGTCCACCTCAATGCCTCTATTCGAGATTTTGTGGCCAAGGACTATTCCTTCTGTGACCATGAAATGACACTTTTCCCAGTTTAATACTAGGTTGGTCTCTTGGCATCTCTTAAGCACCAAGGCAAGGTGGTGTAGGCAGCTAGGAAAAGAATCTCCAAACACAGAAAAATCATCCAAGAAAACCTCAATAAATTTTTCAATCATGTCTGAAAAGATGGACAGCATGCATCTTTGGAAAGTGGCAGGTGCATTGCACAATCCAAAGGGCATGCGTCTATAAGCAAAAACTCCATATGGACAAACAAATGATGTTTTCTCTTGATCTCTAGGATCAACTACTATCTGATTATAGCCTGAGTATCCATCCAGAAAGCAATAGTAAGCATGTCCTGCAAGCCTTTCAAGCATCTGATCCATGAATGGGAGTGGGAAATGATCTTTTCTGGTGGCTTCATTGAGCTTCCTGTAGTCTATGCACATCCTCCACCCAGTGACAGTTCTTGTGGGTATGAGTTCGTTCCTCTCATTTGGCACCACCGTTATGCCACCTTTCTTGGGCACTACATGGATGGGACTAACCCATGGGCTATCAGAAATGGGGTAGATTACCCCTGCCTGCCATAACTTCATGACCTCCTTTTGTACCACTTCTTTCATGACAGGATTCAATCTTCTCTGAGCTTGAATGTAGGGTCTAGCATCCTCTTCTAACAAGATTTTATGCATGCATATGGATGAACTTATCCCCTTCAAATCAGCTAGGGTCCATCCAATGGCGTCTTGATGAGTTTGTAGCACATTGATCAATTTTTCTTCCTGTTCTTGGCTCAGGGCAGCGCTAATGATAACAGGATAGCTCTCATTACTACCCAAGTATGCATACTTGAGATTAGAGGGCAATGCTTTGAGCTCAGGTTTTGGTGCTTCCTTCTCTTCTTTCACTCTATCTGGCATGCTTGGCATGGTTGTTTCAGCAGCCTTGATGTCACTATCTTCAATATCCTTGGTGAACTCCTCCTCTGCCACTTCCTTTGCTGTTTCCTCAAAGGTTTCTTGTACTGCAATGTCCACTACATCCACCCTCATGCATTCCTTTAGTGATTCTGATGGATAGCTCATTGCCTTGAATACGTTAAACACCAATTGCTCATCATGCAGTCTAAGAGTGAGCTCACCCTTTTGGACATCTATGATGGCCCCTGCAGTAGCCAGGAAAGGTCTTCCCAGAATTATTGAAGCTTCGGCTTCTTCCTCCATATCTAATACCACAAAATCGGCAGGGAATATGAAATCTCCCACTTTTACCAACAAATCTTCAACTATCCCATGAGGGAATTTAAAGGTTCGATCTGCCAATTGGAGGGCCATTCTTGTTGGTTTGGCTTCCTCAATCTCCATTCTTCTCATCATTGTTAGAGACATCAAATTGATACTGGCCCCTAAGTCACACAAGGCCTTCTCTACCATGACTTCTCCTATGATGCAGGGGATTTGAAAACTGCCTGGATCCTTCAATTTCTGAGGCAATTTGTGTTGAATGATGGCACTGCATTCTTCAGTCAACAACACAGTTTCCTCATTTCTCCAGCTTCTCTTTTTGGTCATTAATTCCTTTAAGAATTTTGCATAGAGTGGCATTTGCTCTATTGCCTTAGCAAACGGAATGTTGATTTGAAGCTTCTTGAAAATCTCCAAAAATCTGGAGAATTGGCCATCCTTTTCACCTTTCATCAAACGTTGAGGATATGGTGCTTTGGGTGTATACGGCTTCAGGACCTCTTTTTCTTTTTCTCTTGTTGCAGACGGTGTAAAGGATTGTCCCTGTTCCTTGTCTCTCACATTTTCGTTTGCTTCATCCTCTGTGGGTTCACTTGAGATCTCCTTTAGCTTTTTTCCACTTCTGAGGGTTATGGCTTTACATTCTTCCCTTGCAATAGCCTTGGCAGCATGAGAAACACTTGGCCCAGGGATTTGCTTATACAAATACCCAATTTGATTTTCTAACTTCTGGATGGCAGCTCCTTGGTTTTGCAAGTTGGAAATTACTTCTAACTTAAAAGCTTTCAATTCGGTTATGTCTTGACCCATGGTTGCAAGCATTCCTTCTATCCTGTTTAATTGATCTTGAAATTGTTGGTTCGGATTAGGTTGGGTAGGTCGATTATTTTGGCCTTGATATGATGGTTGGGAGTAAGTGTTTTGTGTGGCTTGGTATGCTCTTTGGTTGGGGTTTTGGTATGTGGACTTGTTATGTTGGTTTTGCTGGTTCCCCCACCCAAAGTTTGGGTGGTTTTTCCAGCCTGGGTTGTAAGTGTTGGAATGTGGATCATATGGTTGCCTTTGTTGATTTCCTACATAATTGGCCTCTTCCCAATCACCTCCTTCAGTGCTTTCTTCCTCTTGATCTTGTGTGTGTATCGCAGCCACTTGCTTTGTTTCTAATTTCCTGGTGAGCTCTGCTAGTTGCTTGGCAAACACCTTGTTTTGGGCTAGGATTGTATCAACATGGTTCAGCTCCATGACTCCCTTAGTGTTGTGTCTCTCTGATGCATAATAGTACTCATTCTCAGCCACTGTCTCAATCACTTCAATGGCTTCTTCCACAGTCTTCTTCCTGTTCAATGAACCTCCTGATGAATGGTCTACAGCCTTCCTTGATTCATAAGAAAGTCCATCATAGAAAATGTGCAATTGCACCCAGTCATGGAACATGTCTGGTGGGCATTTCCTTGTCAAATCCTTGAACCTCTCCCATGCCTCGTAGAGAGTTTCACCATCTTGTTGTCTAAAAGTCTGAACTTCAGATCGAAGCCTATTGACCTTTTGTGGGGGGTAGAAACGTGCCAGAAACTTGCTTTCCACCTCATCCCATGTTGTTAGGCTCCCCCTTGGGAATGATTCCAGCCACTTAGCTGCCTTGTCCCTAAGGGAAAATGGGAAAAAAGTAGTTTATAGGCATCTTCCTGGACTCCATTGGACTTCACAGTGTCGCAAATTCTCAGGAATTTTGTGAGATGTTGGTTTGGGTCTTCATTAGCACTCCCTCCAAATGAACAATGATTCTCCACAAGTGATATTAGCTGTGGTTTGAGCTCAAAATTGTTGGCCTGAATGGGTGGTTTCTGAATGCTGCTACCACAATTCCCAGATGTTGGGTTTATGTATGAACCAAGAACCCTCCTCTCGGGAATGGCATTGTTTCCATCAGCTCTCCCATGGTTATGAACTTCTCTTTCCATGTTGAGATCTAGAGCTTCCTCAAAATTGTCCTCAGATTCTCCTTCAGATTCTTCTTCTCCCAGTACTCTCTTCCCTCTTGCTTCCCTTCTAAGTCTATGAAGGGTCCTCTCTGGTTCGGTATATGGAGGAGTTGATGTCTCTCCTCTCCTACCTGTCATACAAGAACACAGCACAGGCAACAAACAAGTAAAATACTTTTGGTTAATGGAAGAGTATGGTTAGAGCAGTTGAGGAATTAATTCAAATAGTTAGTGAGTCAGTGAGTTAGTTGCTTGAATTTAAAGGCATAAAGAAAGAAAGCATGTAACAGAGTGCAGAAATTAAAATTCAACAAATAACTTGAACTGAATTAACAAAGCAAAAAAAAATGCTCAATCTAGTTAACTTCCAATTGGAGAATTGTCAATCGAAAACCAATCCCCGGCAACGGCGCCATAAACTTGATGCGCATAAACTAGTTATGCCACGATTTAGGAAATTGCACGATCGGCAAAATTCCTTCCGGCAAGTGCACCGGTTATCGTCAAGTAAAAACTCACAATAGAGTGAGGTCGAATCCCACAAGGATTGGTTGAATGAGCAATTCGGATTAGAAGTGTGTCTAGTTGAGCGGAATTAAGAATTAGATGAGAATTGCGGAATGTAAAATTGGCGGGAAACGTAAATGGCAAGAAATTGAAATGGCAGAATCTTAAATTACATGAATTAAAGAGCAGAAGCTAAATTGCTGAAATTAAAAGGGAATGGGGGTGATTGCATGAATTGAGTTGCAGAATGTAAAGAGAAAGTGGAAATCAGAAATGGGGAATTCATTGGGTTATAGAAGATATTGAGATCTCCGAATCAAAACATGTTTATCTCTTCCTCAACCAATGCGTTCATTGAATTTTGCTTGGCAATCTTATATGATTGGATCCCAATCCCTTGGCTCACCAATTCTCTCTAAAAACAAACAAATTCCCAATCCCTTGGTTTAAATGTTCATAAGAAGAGATGATGCTCGATCACTGATTATACCACACAGTTTCATGAACCACAATTTGGTAGGATTACATGTCACAATATCCATCCAAACCCCAATCCAATTCACTGTGAGAAAGCTTCTCTAGCATGAATCCTCCATTCCTTTCCCAAGGTTCCGAAGGATTCCAATTATGGGTAGTTTCTTTCCCAAGACAACTACCCAATGGAATTAGATCGAGAAGCTTTCTAACAAAATTCAAGAGAAAAGATTGAAGAAGAAGATAAACTATTATTGATTCATTGAATTACAATAGAGCTCCCTAACCCAATGAAAGGGGGTTTAGTGAGTCATAGCTCTGAATTCAATTACAAAGGTATGAAAACTAGCCAAATGAAAGGTAAAAGTCCGTCCTCACTTAAATTCTATCCTATTTATACACTTTCTATATTGAGCTTCTGTTGTGTTTCTTGGGCTTTGAGGCCTCTCCCTGCCTTCCTTTTGCTTTGGGTTTATGATCCATAATCTTGATGAGGCTGCTGATCCACATTCTGTAACATTCATTGAGCCAACTTAGTGATAATCAAGTAATGACACATGACTCAACAAATTGAAATTCCAGACTCATCAATCCTTCAGGCCCAATCCCATAAACCATGATATTCAATTGGGTTTCATACCAGAGTAAGTTTAAGTTAATGTTTGTGCTCAAAAGCTAACTTAAACTGCAATATTTTTGGCCCAGAAACCTTTTCCAATAGTGGCATTTAAGTTGCAGTTTAAGCTTAAACTGCAGCTTAAACGCCAGACACTTCCAGTGATGCCTTTTGTGGAAGCACGTTTAAGCTTCAGTTTAAGGTTAAACTGAAGCTTAAACGTGGAAATGGAAGAAGGCAGCCCTGGAGGTCGAACATAGTCGAACACGTTTAAGCTTCAGTTTAAGGTTAAACTGAAGCTTAAACGTGGAGATAGGAAAGGCAGCCCTGGAGGTCGAACACGTTTAAGCTCCAGTTTAAGGTTAAACTGGAGCTTAAACGTGGAAGAGGAGAAAGGTAGCCCTGGAGGTCGAACACGTTTAAGCTCCAGTTTAAGGTTAAACTGGAGCTTAAACGTGGAAGAGGAGAAAGGTAGCCCTGGAGGTGTCACACGTTTAAGCTCCAGTTTAAGGTTAAACTGGAGCTTAAACGTGGAAGAGGAGAAAGGTAGCCCTGGAGGTGTCGAACACGTTTAAGCTCCAGTTTAAGGTTAAACTGGAGCTTAAACGTGGAAGAGGAGAAAGCAACCCTGGAGGTGAAAACTTGGTCGAACACGTTTAAGCTCCAGTTTAAGGTCAAACTGGAGCTTAAACGTGGAAATGGCTCCCTGGTGCATTTCCCATTTCTGGCGTTTAACTTCCAGTTTAAGGTTAAACTGGAGGTTAAACGCCACTTTCACCCTTTCCTCAGCTTTCATGATTTTGGCGTTTAAGCTCCAGTTTAAGCTTAAACTGGAGCTTAAACTCCACATGTGATATTCAAGCTTCCTTTATTGATTTTTGTTGCTTCCTTGCCTAGCCTCTTCTTTCCTGAAATCATCCAAACAACTGCATCAAAGTCTTGCAAATTTTCATGAGAATCTTCCATTCATAGCATTCAAGTAATATAACTAAAAACTCATGGAATTTGCATCAAAATCATACTGTTTGGATGGTTCATTGCTTTGTTATTCATTTAACCATTCTTGGTTACTTTAATCTCAAGAAAATGCATAAAACAACTAAAACTAACAGAAAAATGCTAGTGAAACTAGCCTAAGATGCCTTGGCATCAGGCTCGCCTTTAGGTGTCCTCCTCAGGATAGCATCATTTAAAGAACGATGGTCAGCAGAATTTAAAAAAAAAACCCCAGAAAAAAATGGAGGTGCCTACCGAAGATGAGGCCATTACGGCTCGCCTTTAGGTGTCCTCCTCGGGATAGAGTCATTTAAAGAACGAGGGTCAGAGCAACGTAAAAAAAAAAAAAAACAAAAACCGAAAAAAAACAGAGTAGCCTGCCGAAGATGAGGCCGTTACAGCTCGCTTGTAGGTGCCCTCCTCAGGATAGCATCATTTAAAGAACGAGGGTCAGAACAACGTAAAAAAAATGGGAAAAAAAACCGGAGGAGCTTGCTGAAGATGAGGCCATTACGGCTCGCCTTTAGGTGTCCTCCTCGAGATAGCGTCATTTAAAGAACGAGGGTCAGCACAACGTAAAAAAAACAAGAAAAAAAACGAAAAAAAAATCAGAGGAGCCTGCCGAAGATGAGGCCATTACGGCTCGCCTTTAGGTGTCCTCCTTGGGATAGCGTTATTTAAAGAACGAGTGTCAGCATAATGTAAAAAAAAAACGGAGCAGCCTGCTGAAGATGAGGCGATTACGACTCACTTTTGGGTGTCCTCCTCGGGATAGCGTAATTTAAAGAACGAGGGTCAGCACAACGTAAAAAAAAATCAGTAAAAAAAACGGAGGAGCCTGCCGAAGATGAGGCCACTACGGCTCGCCTTTAGGTGTCCTTCTCGGGATAGCGTCATTTAAAGAACGAGGGTAAGCACAAAGTAAAAAAAAAATCAGAAAAAAAACCGAAAAAAAATCGGAGGAGCCTGCCAAAGATGAGGCTATTACGGCTCGACTTTAGGTGTCCTCCTCGAGATAGCGTCATTTAAAGAAAGAGGGTCAGCACAACGTAAAAAAAATGGAAAAAACCGGAAAAAAATAGCGGAGCCTGCTGAAGATGGGGCCATTACGGCTTGCCTTTAGGTATCCTCCTCGAGATAGCGTCATTTAAAGAACGAGGGTCAGCACAACATAAAAAAAAAACGGAAAAAAAACCAAAAAAAAAATCGGAGGAACCTGCCGAAGATGACGCCATTACGACTCACCTTTAGGTGTCCTCCTCGGGATAGCATCATTTAAAGAACGAGGGTCAGCACAACGTAAAAAAAAAACGGAAAAACTGGAAAAAAAAATAGTGGAGCCGGCTGAAGATGAGGCTATTACGGCTCGCCTTTAGGTATCCTCCTTGGGATAGCGTCATTTAAAGAACGAGGGTAAGCATAACGTATAAAAAAAAGGAAAAAACGGGAAAAAAACGGAGGAGCCTGCTGAAGATGAGGCGATTACGGCTCGCCTTTAGGTATCCTCCTCAGGAACGCGTCATTTAAAGAACGAGGGTCAGCACAAAGTTAAAAAAAAACCCGGAAAAAAAACGGAGGACCTGACGAAGATGAGGCCATTACGGCTCGCCTTTAGGTGTCCTCCTCGGGATAGCGTCATTTAAAGAACGAGGGTCAGCACAACGTACAAAAAAAAAACGGAGGAGCCTGCCGAAGATGAGGCAATTACGGCTCGCCTTTAGGTGTCCTCCTCAGGTTAGCGTCATTTAAAGAATAAGGGTCTGCACAACGTAAAAAAATAAAAAATAATAAAAAATAAAAAAATAAAAAATAAAAAAAACCCGGAAAGGAAAAATGGACGAGCTTGCCGAAGATGAGGCCATTACGGCTCGTCTTTAGATGTCCTCCTCGGGATAGCGTCATTTAAAGAACGAGGGTCAGCACAACGTAAAAAAAAAAACCAGAAAAAAACTGGAGGTGCTTGGCGAAGATGACACCATTACAGCTCGCCTTTAGGTGTCCTCCTCGGGATAGCATCATTTAAAGAACGAGAGTCAGCACAACGTAAAAAAAAAACGGAAAAAACCGAAAAAAAATAAAGGAGCCTGCTGAAGATGAGGCTATTACGGCTCGCCTTTAGGTATCCTCCTCGGGATAGCGCCATTTAAAGAACAAGGGTAAGCATAACGTATAAAAAAAGGAAAAAATAAAAAAAAAAACGGAGGAGCCTGCTGAAGATGAGGCGATTACGGCTCGCCTTTAGGTGTCCTCCTCAGGAACGCGTCATTTAAAGAACCGGGGTCAGCACAACGTTAAAAAAAAACCCAGAAAAAAACGGAGGAGCCTGCCGAAGATGAGGCCATTACGGCTCGCCTTTAGGTATCCTCCTCGGGATAGCGTCATTTAAAGAACGAGGGTCAACACAACGTACAAAAAAAAAACCGGAGGAGCCTGCCGAAGATGAGGCCATTACGGCTCGCCTTTAGGTGTCCTCCTCAGGTTAGCGTCATTTAAAGAATGAGGGTCAGCACAACATAAAAAAATAAAAAATAATAAAAAAATAAAAAATAAAAAAAACCTGGAAAGAAAAAAATGGAGGAGCTTGACGAAGATGAGGCCATTACGGCTCGCCTTTAGGTGTCTCCTCGGGATAACGTCATTTAAAGAACGAGGGTTAGCACAACGTAAAAAAAAAACCAGAAAAAAATCGAAAAAAACTGGAGGAGTCTGCTGAAGATGCGGCCATTACAGCTCACCTTTAGGTATCCTCCTCGGGATAGCGTTATTTAAAGAACGAGGGTCAGCATAACGTATAAAAGAAGGAAAAAATCGGAAAAAAAAACGGAGGAGCCTGTTGAAGATGAGGCCATTACGGCTCGCCTTTAGGTGTCCTCCTCGGGATAGCGTCATTTAAAGAACGAGGGTCAGCACAACGTACAAAAAAAAAAACCGGAGGAGCCTGCCGAAGATGAGGCCATTACGGCTCGCCTTTAGGTGTCCTCCTCAGGATAGCGTTATTTAAAGAATGAGGGTCACACAACGTAAAAAAATAAAAAATAATAAAAAAAAACCCGGAAAGAAAAAAATGGAGGAGCCTGCCGAAGATGAGGCCATTACGGCTCGCCTTTAGGTATCCTCCTCGGGATAGCGTCATTTAAAGAACGAGGGTCAGCACAACGTAAAAAAAAAAACCGAAAAAAAAAATCGGAGGAGCCTGTTGAAGATGAGGCAATTACGCCTAGCCTTTAGGTGTCCTCCTCGTGGTAGCATCATTTAAAGAACGAGGGTCAGCACAACATAAAAAAATGGAAAAAACCAGAAAAAAAATAGAGGAGCCTGCTGAAGATGCGGCCATTACAGCTCACCTTTAGGTATCCTCCTCGGGATAGCGTTATTTAAAGAACGAGGGTCAGCATAACGTATAAAAAAAAGGAAAAAACCGGAAAAAAAAACGGAGGAGCCTGCTGAAGATGAGGCGATTACGGCTCGCCTTTAGGTGTCCTCCTCAGGATAGCATCATTTAAAGAACGAGGGTCAGCACAACGTTAAAAAAAACCCCAGAAAAAAAAACGAAGGTGCCTGCCGAAGATGAGGCCATTACGGCTTGCCTTTAGGTGTCCTCCTCGGGATAGCGTCTTTTAAAGAACGAGGGTCAGAGCAACGTAAAAAAAAAAACAAAAAAAATCCGGAAAAAAACCGGAGGAGCCTGCCGAAGATGAGGCCATTGCAGCTCGCCTGTAGGTGCCCCCCCTCGAGATAGCATCATTTAAAGAACGAGGGTCAGAACAACGTAAAAAAAAAAACCGAAAAAAAAATCGGAGGAGCTTGCTGAAGATGAGGCCATTACGGCTCGCCTTTAGGTGTCCACCTCGGGATAGCATCATTTAAAGAACGATGGTCAGCCCAACGTAAAAAAAAAACCAGAAAAAATGGAGGAGCCTGCTGAAGATGAGGCCATTACGGCTCGCCTTTAGGTGTCCTCCTCGGGATAGCGTCATTTAAAGAACGAGGTTCAGCACAACGTAAAAAAAACCATAAAAAAACTGGAGGAGCTTGCCAAAGATGAGGCCATTACGGCTCGCCTTTAGGTGTCCTCCTCGGGATAACATCATTTAAAGAACGAGGGTCAGCACAACGTAAAAAAAAATAGAAAAAACCGGCAAAAAAATAGAGGAGCCTGCTGAAGATGAGGCCATTACGGCTCGCCTTTAGGTATCCTCCTCGGGATAGCGTCATTTAAAGAACGAGGGTAAGCATAACGTATAAAAAAAATGGAAAAAACCGGAAAAAAAAACGGAGGAGCCTGCTGAAGATGAGGCCATTACGGCTCGCCTTTAGGTGTCCTGCTCGGGATAGCGTCATTTAAAGAACGAGGGTCAGCACAACGTACAAAAAAAAACCGGAGGAGCCTGCCGAGGACGAGGCTATTACGGCTCGCCTTTAGGTGTCCTCCTCAGGAAAGCGTTATTTAAAGAACGAGGGTCAGCACAATGTAAAAAAATAAAAAATAATAAAAAAAACCGGAAAGAAAAAAATGGAGGAGCCTGCCGAAGATGAGGCCATTACGGCTCGCCTTTAGATGTCCTCCTCGTGATAGCATCATTTAAAGAACGAGGGTCAGCACAACGTAAAAAAAACCGCACAAAAAAAATTGGAGGTGCCTACCGAAGATGAGGCCATTACGACTCGCCTTTAGGTGTCCTCCTCGGGATAGCATAATTTAAAGAACGAGGATCAGCACAACTATAAAAAAAAATCCCAGAAAAAAAAAACGGAGGTGCCTGCCGAAGATGAGGCCATTACGGCTCGCCTTTAGGTGTCCTCCTCGGGATAGCGTCATTTAAAGAACGAGGGTCAGAGCAACATAAAAAAAATGAAAAATCGGAAAAAAAACCGGAGTAGCCTGCCGAAGATGAGGCCATTACAGCTTGCCTGTAGGTGCCCTCCTCGAGATAGCGTCAGTTAAAGAACGAGGGTCAAACACCGTAAAAAAAAACCGGAAAAAAAAACCGGAGGAGCTTGCTGAAGATGAGGCCATTACGGCTCGCCTTTAGGTGTTCACCTCGGGATAGCATCATTTAAAGAACGAGGGTCAGCACAACGAAAAAAAAACCAGAAAAAAATGGAGGAGCCTGTTGAAGATGAGGCCATTACGGCTCGCCTTTAGGTGTCCTCCTCGGGATAGCGTCATTTAAAGTACGAGGGTCAGCACAACATAAAAAAAAAACCAGAAAAAACTGGAGGAGCTTGCCGAAGATGAGGCCATTACGGCTCGCGTTTTGGTGTACTCCTCGGGATAGCATCATTTAAAGAACGAGGGTCAGCACAACGTTAAAAAAAAATCCCAGAAAAAAAAACGGAGGTTCCTGCCGAAGATGAGGCCATTACGGCTCGTCTTTAGGTGTCCTCCTCGGGATAGCATCATTTAAAGAACGAGGGTCCGCACAACGTTAAAAAAAAATCGCAGAAAAAAAACGGAGGTGCCTGCCGAAGATGAGACCATTACGGCTCGCCTTTAGGTGTCCTCCTCGGGATAGCGTCATTTAAAGAACGAGGGTCAGAGCAACGTAAAAAAAAAAACAAAATGAAAAATCGGAAAAAAACCGGAGGTGCCTGCCGAAGATGAGGCCATTACAGCTCGCCTGTAGGTGCCCTCCTCGAGATAGCGTCAGTTAATGAACGAGGGTCAGAACAACGTAAAAAAAAATCGGAGGAGCTTGCTGAAGATGAGACCGTTACGGCTCGCTTTCAGTTGTCCACATCGGGATAGCATCATTTAAAGAACGAGGGTCAGCACAACGTAAAAAAAAAACCAGAAAAAAACTGGAGGAGCTTGCCGAAGATGAGGCCATTACGGCTCGCCTTTAGGTGTCCTCCTCGGGATAGCATCATTTAAAGAACGAGGGTCAGCACAACGTAAAAAAAAACGGAAAAAATAGGAAAAGGATAGAGGAGCCTGCTGAAGATGAGGCCATTACGGCTCGCCTTTAGGTATCCTCCTCGGGATAGCGTCAATTAAAGAACAAGGGTAAGAATAACGTAAAAAAAACAAAAAAAAAACGGAAAAAAAAAATGGAGGAGCCTGCTGAAGATGAGGCCATTACAGCTCGCCTTTAGGTGTCCTGCTCGGGATAGCGTCATTTAAAGAACGAGGGTCAGCACAACGTACAAAAAAAAACCGGAGGAGCCTGCCGAGGACGAGGCCATTATGGCTCGCCTTTAGGTGTCCTCCTCAGGATAGCGTTATTTAAAGAACGAGGGTCAGCACAATGTAAAAAAATAAAAAATAATAAAAAAAACCGGAAAGAAAAAAATGGAGGAGCCTGCCGAAGATGAGGCCATTACGGCTCGCCTTTAGATGTCCTCCTCGTGATAGCATCATTTAAAGAACGAGGGTCAGCACAACGTAAAAAAAACCGCACAAAAAAAATTGGAGGAGCCTACCGAAGATGAGGCCATTACGACTCGCCTTTAGGTGTCCTCCTCGGGATAGCATCATTTAAAGAACGAGGATCAGCACAACTTTAAAAAAAAAAATCCCAGAAAAAAAAAACGGAGGTGCCTGCCGAAGATGAGGCCATTACGGCTGGCCTTTAGGTGTCCTCCTCGGGATAGCGTCATTTAAAGAACGAGGGTCAGAGCAACATAAAAAAAATGAAAAATCGGAAAAAAAACCGGAGTAGCCTGCCGAAGATGAGGCCATTACAGCTTGCCTGTAGGTGCCCTCCTCGAGATAGCGTCAGTTAAAGAACGAGGGTCAAACACCGTAAAAAAAAACCGGAAAAAAAACCGGAGGAGCTTGCTGAAGATGAGGCCATTACGGCTCGCCTTTAGGTGTTCACCTCGGGATAGCATCATTTAGAGAACGAGGGTCAGCACAACGAAAAAAAAAACCAGAAAAAAATCGAGGAGCCTGTTGAAGATGAGGCCATTACGGCTCGCCTTTAGGTGTCCTCCTCGGGATAGCGTCATTTAAAGTACGAGGGTCAGCACAACATAAAAGAAAAACCAGAAAAAACTGGAGGAGCTTGCCGAAGATGAGGCCATTACGGCTCGCGTTTAGGTGTACTCCTCGGGATAGCATCATTTAGAGAACGAGGGTCAGCACAACGTTAAAAAAAAATCCCAGAAAAAAAAATGGAGGTTCCTGCCGAAGATGAGGCCATTACGGCTCGTCTTTAGGTGTCCTCCTCGGGATAGCATCATTTAAAGAACGAGGGTCCGCACAACGTTAAAAAAAATCGCAGAAAAAAAACGGAGGTGCCTGCCGAAGATGAGACCATTACGGCTCGCCTTTAGGTGTCCTCCTCGGGATAGCGTCATTTAAAGAACGAGGGTGAGAGCAACGTAAAAAAAAAAACAAAATGAAAAATCGGAAAAAAACTGGAGGTGCCTGCCGAAGATGAGGCCATTACAGCTCGCCTGTAGGTGCCCTCCTCGAGATAGCGTCAGTTAAAGAACGAGGGTCAGAACAACGTAAAAAAAAAAAACCGGAGGAGCTTGCTGAAGATGAGACCGTTACGGCTCGCCTTCAGTTGTCCACATCGGGATAGCATCATTTAAAGAACGAGGGTCAGCACAACGTAAAAAAAAAACCAGAAAAAAACTGGAGGAGCTTGCCGAAGATGAGGCCATTACGGCTCGCCTTTAGATGTCCTCCTCGTGATAGCATCATTTAAAGAACGAGGGTCAGCACAACGTAAAAAAAACCGCACAAAAAAAATTGGAGGAGCCTACCGAAGATGAGGCCATTACGGCTCGCCTTTAGGTATCCTCCTCGGGATAGCGTCATTTAAAGAACGAGGGTCAGCACAATGTAAAAAAAAAACCGAAAAAAAAAAATCGGAGGAGCCTGCTGAAGATGAGGCCATTACGCCTCGCCTTTAGGTGTCCTCCTCGTGGTAGCATCATTTAAAGAACGAGGGTCAGCACAACGTAAAAAAAATGGAAAAAACCAGAAAAAAAATAGAGGAGCCTGCTGAAGATGCGGCCATTACAGCTCACCTTTAGGTATCCTCCTCGGGATAGCGTTATTTAAAGAACGAGGGTCAGCATAACGTATAAAAAAAAGGAAAAAACCGGAAAAAAAAACGGAGGAGCCTGCTGAAGATGAGGCGATTACGGCTCGCCTTTAGGTGTCCTCCTCAGGATAGCATCATTTAAAGAACGAGGGTCAGCACAACGTTAAAAAAAACCCCAGAAAAAAAAACGAAGGTGCCTGCCGAAGATGAGGCCATTACGGCTTGCCTTTAGGTGTCCTCCTCGGGATAGCGTCTTTTAAAGAACGAGGGTCAGAGCAACGTAAAAAAAAAACAAAAAAAAAACTGGAAAAAAACCGGAGGAGCCTGCAGAAGATGAGGCCATTACGGCTCGCCTTTAGGTGTCCTCCTCGGGATAGCGTCTTTTAAAGAACGAGGGTCAGAGCAACGTAAAAAAAAAACAAAAAAAATCCGGAAAAAAACCGGAGGAGCCTGCCGAAGATGAGGCCATTGCAGCTCGCCTGTAGGTGCCCCCCCTCGAGATAGCATCATTTAAAGAACGAGGGTCAGAACAACGTAAAAAAAAACCGAAAAAAAAATCGGAGGAGCTTGCTGAAGATGAGGCCATTACGGCTCGCCTTTAGGTGTCCACCTCAGGATAGCATCATTTAAAGAACGATGGTCAGCCCAACGTAAAAAAAAACCAGAAAAAATGGAGGAGCCTGCTGAAGATGAGGCCATTACGGCTCGCCTTTAGGTGTCCTCCTCGGGATACCGTCATTTAAAGAACGAGGGTCAGCACAACGTAAAAAAAACCAGAAAAAAACTGGAGGAGCTTGCCAAAGATGAGGCCATTACGGCTCGCCTTTAGGTGTCCTCCTCGGGATAGCGTCATTTAAAGTACGAGGGTCAGCACAACATAAAAAAAAAAACCAGAAAAAACTGGAGGAGCTTGCCGAAGATGAGGCCATTACGGCTCGCGTTTTGGTGTACTCCTCGGGATAGCATCATTTAAAGAACGAGGGTCAGCACAACGTTAAAAAAAAATCCCAGAAAAAAAAACGGAGGTTCCTGCCGAAGATGAGGCCATTACGGCTCGTCTTTAGGTGTCCTCCTCGGGATAGCATCATTTAAAGAACGAGGGTCCGCACAACGTTAAAAAAAAATCGCAGAAAAAAAACGGAGGTGCCTGCCGAAGATGAGACCATTACGGCTCGCCTTTAGGTGTCCTCCTCGGGATAGCGTCATTTAAAGAACGAGGGTCAGCACAACGTAAAAAAAACCAGAAAAAAACTGGAGGAGCTTGCCAAAGATGAGGCCATTACGGCTCGCCTTTAGGTGTCCTCCTCGGGATAACATCATTTAAAGAACGAGGGTCAGCACAACGTAAAAAAAAATAGAAAAAACCGGAAAAAAAATAGAGGAGCCTGCTGAAGATGAGGCCATTACGGCTCGCCTTTAGGTGTCCTGCTCGGGATAGCGTCATTTAAAGAACGAGGGTCAGCACAACGTACAAAAAAAAACCGGAGGAGCCTGCCGAGGACGAGGCCATTACGGCTCGCCTTTAGGTGTCCTCCTCAGGATAGCGTTATTTAAAGAACGAGGGTCAGCACAATGTAAAAAAATAAAAAATAATAAAAAAAACCGGAAAGAAAAAAATGGAGGAGCCTGCCGAAGATGAGGCCATTACGGCTCGCCTTTAGATGTCCTCCTCGTGATAGCATCATTTAAAGAACGAGGGTCAGCACAACGTAAAAAAAACCGCACAAAAAAAATTGGAGGAGCCTACCGAAGATGAGGCCATTACGACTCGCCTTTAGGTGTCCTCCTCGGGATAGCATCATTTAAAGAACGAGGATCAGCACAACTTTAAAAAAAAATCCCAGAAAAAAAAAACGGAGGTGCCTGCCGAAGATGAGGCCATTACGGCTCGCCTTTAGGTGTCCTCCTCGGGATAGCGTCATTTAAAGAACGAGGGTCAGAGCAACATAAAAAAAATGAAAAATCGGAAAAAAAACCGGAGTAGCCTGCCGAAGATGAGGCCATTACAGCTTGCCTGTAGGTGCCCTCCTCGAGATAGCGTCAGTTAAAGAACGAGGGTCAAACACCGTAAAAAAAAACCGGAAAAAAACCGGAGGAGCTTGCTGAAGATGAGGCCATTACGGCTCGCCTTTAGGTGTTCACCTCGGGATAGCATCATTTAAAGAACGAGGGTCAGCACAACGAAAAAAAAACCTGAAAAAAAATGGAGGAGCCTGTTGAAGATGAGGCCATTACGGCTCGCCTTTAGCTGTCCTCCTCGGGATAGCGTCATTTAAAGTACGAGGGTCAGCACAACATAAAAAAAAAAACCAGAAAAAACTGGAGGAGCTTGCCGAAGATGAGGCCATTACGGCTCGCGTTTAGGTGTACTCCTCGGGATAGCATCATTTGAAGAACGAGGGTCAGCACAACGTTAAAAAGAAATCCCAGAAAAAAAAACGGAGGTTCCTGCCGAAGATGAGGCCATTACGGCTCGTCTTTAGGTGTCCTCCTCGGGATAGCATCATTTAAAGAACGAGGGTCCGCACAACGTTAAAAAAAAATCGCAGAAAAAAAACAGAGGTGCCTGCCGAAGATGAGACCATTACGGCTCGCCTTTAGGTGTCCTCCTCGGGATAGCGTCATTTAAAGAACGAGGGTCAGAGCAACGTAAAAAAAAAACAAAATGAAAAATCGGAAAAAAACCGGAGGTGCCTGCCGAAGATGAGGCCATTACAGCTCGCCTGTAGGTGCCCTCCTCGAGATAGCGTCAGTTAAAGAACGAGGGTCAGAACAACGTAAAAAAAAAAACCGGAGGAGCTTGCTGAAGATGAGACCGTTACGGCTCGCCTTCAGTTGTCCACATCGGGATAGCATCATTTAAAGAACGAGGGTCAGCACAACGTAAAAAAAAAACCAGAAAAAAACTGGAGGAGCTTGCCGAGGATGAGGCCATTACGGCTCGACTTTAGGTGTCCTCCTCGGGATAGCATCATTTAAAGAACGAGGGTCAGCACAACGTAAAAAAAAAACGGAAAAAATAGGAAAAAGATAGAGGAGCCTGCTGAAGATGAGGCCATTACGGCTCGCCTTTAGGTGTCCTGCTCGGGATAGCGTCATTTAAAGAACGAGGGTCAGCACAACGTACAAAAAAAAACTGGAGGAGCCTGCCGAGGACGAGGCCATTACGGCTCGCCTTTAGGTGTCCTCCTCAGGATAGCGTTATTTAAAGAACGAGGGTCAGCACAATGTAAAAAAATAAAAAATAATAAAAAAAACCGAAAAGAAAAAAATGGAGGAGCCTGCCGAAGATGAGGCCATTACGGCTCGCCTTTAGATGTCCTCCTCGTGATAGCATCATTTAAAGAACGAGGGTCAGCACAACGTAAAAAAAACCGCACAAAAAAAATTGGAGGAGCCTACCGAAGATGAGGCCATTACGACTCGCCTTTAGGTGTCCTCCTCGGGATAGCATCATTTAAAGAACGAGGATCAGCACAACTTTAAAAAAAAAATCCCAGAAAAAAAAAAACGGAGGTGCCTGCCGAAGATGAGGCCATTACGGCTGGCCTTTAGGTGTCCTCCTCGGGATAGCGTCATTTAAAGAACGAGGGTCAGAGCAACATAAAAAAAATGAAAAATCGGAAAAAAAACCGGAGTAGCCTGCCGAAGATGAGGCCATTACAGCTTGCCTGTAGGTGCCCTCCTCGAGATAGCGTCAGTTAAAGAACGAGGGTCAAACACCGTAAAAAAAAACCGGAAAAAAACCGGAGGAGCTTGCTGAAGATGAGGCCATTACGGCTCGCCTTTAGGTGTTACCTCGGGATAGCATCATTTAAGAACGAGGGTCAGCACAACGAAAAAAAAACTGAAAAAAAATGGAGGAGCCTGTTGAAGATGAGGCCATTACGGCTCGCCTTTAGTGTCCTCCTCGGGATAGCGTCATTTAAAGTACGAGGGTCAGCACAACATAAAAAAAAAAACCAGAAAAACTGGAGGAGCTTGCCGAAGATGAGGCCATTACGGCTCGCGTTTAGGTGTACTCCTCGGGATAGCATCATTTAAGAACGAGGGTCAGCACAACGTTAAAAAAAATCCCAGAAAAAAAAACGGAGGTTCCTGCCGAAGATGAGGCCATTACGGCTCGTCTTTAGGTGTCCTCCTCGGGATAGCATCATTTAAAGAACGAGGGTCCGCACAACGTTAAAAAAAAATCGCAGAAAAAAAACGGAGGTGCCTGCCGAAGATGAGACCATTACGGCTCGCCTTTAGGTGTCCTCCTCGGGATAGCGTCATTTAAAGAACGAGGGTCAGAGCAACGTAAAAAAAAAAACAAAATGAAAAATCGGAAAAAAACCGGAGGTGCCTGCCGAAGATGAGGCCATTACAGCTCGCCTGTAGGTGCCCTCCTCGAGATAGCGTCAGTTAAAGAACGAGGGTCAGAACAACGTAAAAAGAAACCGGAGGAGCTTGCTGAAGATGAGACCGTTACGGCTCGCCTTCAGTTGTCCACATCGGGATAGCATCATTTAAAGAACGAGGGTGAGCACAACGTAAAAAAAAATCCAGAAAAAAACTGGAGGAGCTTGCCGAAGATGAGGCCATTACGGCTCGCCTTTAGGTGTCCTCCTCGGGATAGCATCATTTAAAGAACGAGGGTCAGCACAACGTAAAAAAAACGGAAAAAATAGGAAAAAGATAGAGGAGCCTGCGGAAGATGAGGCCATTACGGCTCGCCTTTAGGTATCCTCCTCGGGATAGCGTCAATTAAAGAACAAGGGTAAGCATAACGTAAAAAAAAAACAAAAAAAAAACCGGAAAAAAAAATGGAGGAGCCTGCTGAAGATGAGGCCATTACGGCTCGCCTTTAGGTGTCCTGCTCGGGATAGCGTCATTTAAAGAACGAGGGTCAGCACAACGTACAAAAAAAAACTGGAGGAGCCTGCCGAGGACGAGGCCATTACGGCTCGCCTTTAGGTGTCCTCCTCAGGATAGCGTTATTTAAAGAACGAGGGTCAGCACAATGTAAAAAAATAAATAATAATAAAAAAAACCGGAAAGAAAAAAATGGAGGAGCCTGCCGAAGATGAGGCCATTACGGCTCGCCTTTAGATGTCCTCCTCGTGATAGCATCATTTAAAGAAGGAGGGTCAGCACAACGTAAAAAAAACCGCACAAAAAAAATTGGAGGTGCCTACCGAAGATGAGGCCATTACGACTCGCCTTTAGGTGTCCTCCTCGGGATAGCATCATTTAAAGAACAAGGATCAGCACAACTTTAAAAAAAAAATCCCAGAAAAAAAAAAACGGAGGTGCCTGCCGAAGATGAGGCCATTACGGCTGGCCTTTAGGTGTCCTCCACGGGATAGCGTCATTTAAAGAACGAGGGTCAGAGCAACATAAAAAAAATGAAAAATCAGAAAAAAAACCGGAGTAGCCTACCGAAGATGAGGCCATTACAGCTTGCCTGTAGGTGCCCTCCTCGAGATAGCGTCAGTTAAAGAACGAGGGTCAAACACCGTAAAAAAAAACCGGAAAAAAACCGGAGGAGCTTGCTGAAGATGAGGCCATTATGGCTCGCCTTTAGGTGTTCACCTCGGGATAGCATCATTTAGAGAACGAGGGTCAGCACAACGAAAAAAAAAACCAGAAAAAAAATGGAGGAGCCTGTTGAAGATGAGGCCATTACGGCTCGCCTTTAGGTGTCCTCCTCGGGATAGCGTCATTTAAAGTACGAGGGTCAGCACAACATAAAAAAAAAAACCAGAAAAAACTGGAGGAGCTTGCCGAAGATGAGGCCATTACGGCTCGCGTTTAGGTGTACTCCTCGGGATAGCATCATTTAGAGAACGAGGGTCAGCACAACGTTAAAAAAAAATCCCAGAAAAAAAAATGGAGGTTCCTGCCGAAGATGAGGCCATTATGGCTCGTCTTTAGGTGTCCTCCTCGGGATAGCATCATTTAAAGAACGAGGGTCCGCACAACGTTAAAAAAAATCGCAGAAAAAAAACGGAGGTGCCTGCCGAAGATGAGACCATTACGGCTTGCCTTTAGGTGTCCTCCTCGGGATAGCGTCATTTAAAGAACGAGGGTGAGAGCAACGTAAAAAAAAAAACAAAATGAAAAATCGGAAAAAAACCGGAGGTGCCTGCCGAAGATGAGGCCATTACAGCTCGCCTGTAGGTGCCCTCCTCGAGATAGCGTCAGTTAAAGAACGAGGGTCAGAACAACGTAAAAAAAAAACTGGAGGAGCTTGCTGAAGATGAGACCGTTACGGCTCGCCTTTAGTTGTCCACATCGGGATAGCATCATTTAAAGAACGAGGGTCAGCACAACATAAAAAAAAAACCAGAAAAAAACTGGAGGAGCTTGCCGAAGATGAGGCCATTACGGCTCGCCTTTAGGTGTCCTCCTCGGGATAGCATCATTTAAAGAACGAGGGTCAGCACAACGTAAAAAAAACGGAAAAAATCGGAAAAAGATAGAGGAGCCTGCTGAAGATGAGGCCATTACGGCTCGCCTTTAGGTATCCTCCTCGGGATAGCGTCAATTAAAGAACAAGGGTAAGCATAACGTATATAAAAAAGGAAAAAATCGGAAAAAAAATGGAGGAGCCTGCTGAAGATGAGGCGATTACGGCTCGCCTTTAGGTGTGGTGCACGAATTGTGAATCACACTTTTCACAACTCGTACCACTAACAAGCAAGTGCACTCGGTCGTCCAAGTAATACCTTACGTGAGTAAGGGTCGAATCCCACGGAGATTGTTGGCTTGAAGCATGCTATAGTTATCTTGTAACTCTTAGTCAGGATATAAGATCAATAATAATTCTTAGTTTTAATTGTAAAAAGTCAAAGGGCATAAAATAAATACTTGTTACTCAATAATGGAGAATATGTTGGGGTTTTGGAGATGCTTTGTCCTTTTTATTTCAGCTTTTCTCTTGTACTCCTCTTCACACACGCAAGGCTCCTTCCATGGCAAGCTGTATGTAGGGTGTCACCGTTGTCAATGGCTACTTCCCACCCTCTCAGTGAAAATGGTCCAAATGCTCTGTCACAGCACGGCTAATCATCTGTTGGTTCTCGATCATGTCAGAATAGAATCCAATGATTCTTTTGCGTCTGTCACTACGCCCAACAATCGCGAGTTTGAAGTTCGTCACAGTCATTCAATCCTTGAATCCTACTCGAAAAACCCCAGACAAGGTTTTGACTTTCCGGATTCTCATGAATGCCGCCATCAATTCTAGCTTATACCACGAAGATTCTGATCACAGAATCTAAGAGATACTCATTCATTCTAATATAGAACGGAGGTGGTTGTCAGGCACACGTTCATGGATTGAGGAAGGTGATGAGTGTCACGGATCATCACCTTCTTCATAGTGAAGCGCGAATGAACATCTTTGATAGGAACAAGCGTGTTTGAATAGAAAACAGAGATAATTGCATTAATTCATCGGGACGCTGCAGAGCTCCTCACCCCCAACAATGGGGTTTAGAGACTCATGCCGTCAAAGAGTATAAAATTCAGATCTAAAAATGTCATGAGATGCAAAATAAATCTCTAAAAGTTGTTTAAATACTAAACTAGTAACCTAGGTTTATAGAAAATGAGTAAACTATGATAGATAGTGCAGAAATCCACTTCTGGGGCCCACTTGGTATGTGCTGGGGCTGAGACTTAAGCTTCTCACGTGCCTGGGCTGTTTTGGGCGTTCAACGCCAGGTTGTAACCTGTTTCTGGCGTTGAACTTCAACTTGTAACTTGTTTCTGGCGCTGGACGCCAGACTGCAACATGGAACTGGCGTTGAACGCCAGTTTACGTCGTCTATCCTTGAGCAAAGTATAGACTATTATATATTGCTGAAAGCCCTAGATGTCTACTTTCCAACGCAATTAAGAGCGCGCCATTTGGAGTTCTGTAGCTCCAGAAAATTTACTTTGAGTACAGGGAGGTCAGAATCCAACAACATCAGTAGTCCTTTTTCAGCCTGAATCAGATTTTTGCTCAGCTCCCTCAATTTCAGCCAGAAAATACCTGAAATCACAGAAAAATACACAAAATCATAGTAAAGTCCAGAAATGTAATTTTTAATTAAAAACTAATAAAAATATACTAAAAACCAACTAAATCATACTAAAAACTAAGTAAAAACAATGCCAAAAAGCGTATAAATTATCCGCTCATCACAACACCAAACTTAAATTGTTGCTTGTCCCCAAGCAACTAAAGACAAAGTAGGATAAAAAGAAGAGAATATACAATGAATTCCAAAAACATCTATGAAGATCAGTGTTAATTAGATGAGCGGGGCTATTAGCTTTTTGCTTCTGAACAGTTTTGGCATCTCACTTTATCCTTTGAAGTTCAGAATGATTGGCATCTATAGGAACTCAGAATTTAGATAGTGTTATTGATTCTCCTAGTTCAGTATGTTGATTCTTGAACACAGCTACTTTATGAGTCTTGGCCATGGCCCTAAGCACTTTGTTTTCCAGTATTACCACTGGATACATAAATGCCACAGACACATAACTGGGTGAACCTTTTCAAATTGTGACTCAGCTTTGCTAGAGTCCCTAATTAGAGGTGTCCAGGGTTCTTAAGCACACTCTTATTTTTACTTTGGACCTCGACTTTAACCGCTCAGTCTCAAGTTTTCACTTGACACCTTCACGCCACAAGCACATGATTAGGGACAGCTTGGTTTAGCCGCTAAGGCCAGGATTTTATTCCTTTAGGCCCTCCTATCCACTGATGCTCAAAGCCTTGGATCCTTTTTATTACCCTTGCCTTTTGGTTTTAAGGGCTATTGGCTTTTTGCTCTTGCCTTTTGGTTTAAAGAGCTTTTGGCTTTTTCTGCTTGCTTTTTCTTTTTCTTGCTCTCTCTTTTTTTTCGCATTTTTTTTTTCTGCAAGCTTTGTTCTTCACTGCTTTTTCTTGCTTCAAGAATCATTTTTATGATTTTTCAGATTATCAAATAACATTTCTCCTTTTTCATCATTCTTTCAAGAGCCAACAATTTTAACATTCATAAACAACAAATTCAAAAGACATATGCACTGTTCAAGCATTCATTCAGAAAACAAAAAGTATTGCCACCTCATCAAAATAATTAAACTATTTTAAAATTCGAAATTCATGTACTTCTTTTTCTTTTTCAGAAAACAATTTTCATTTAAGAAAGGTGATGGATTCATAGGACATTCATATCTTTAAGACATAGACACTTAGATACTAGTGATCATATAGTAAAGACACAAACATAATTAAACATGAAGCATAGTAAACGAAAAAAAGGAAAATAAGAACAAGGAGATTAAGGAATGGGTCCACCTTAATGAGGGTGGCATCTTCCTCTTCTTGAAGAACCAATGGTGCTCTTGAGCTCCTCTATGTCTCTTCCTTGCCTTTGTTGCTCTTTCCTCATAGCTCTTTGATCTGCAGTCAATTGCTCTACCACTGAATTATGGAAAAACAAAAGCAATGCTTTTACCACACCAAACTTAAAAGGTTTGCTCGTCCTCGAGCAAAAGAAGAAAGAAGTGGAGAAGATGGAGGAGATGGAAGTGTGTGAATGGGTGGGTTTGGGAGGGAAATGGTTTGAATTTGAATGGTGAGGTAGGTGGGGATCCTGTGGGGTCCACAGATCCAGTGGGGTCAAGGATTTAGCATCTCTGCTCCAATTAGGCGTACAAAATGCCCTTACTGTGCAATCCTGGCGTTTAACGCCAGACTGCTGCCTGTTTCTGGCATTAAACACCCAAATGTAGCCTGTTTCTGGCGTTTAACGCCAGACTGATGCTTGTTTCTGGCGTTAAACGCCAGCTTGGTGCTTGTTTCTGGCGTTAAACGCCAGACAGATGCTTGTTTCTGGCGTTTAAATGCCAGAATGATCTTCCTCCAGGTTGTGCTATTTTTTCATGCTATTTTTTATTCTGTTTTTGATTTTCCATTTGTTTTTGTGACTTCACATGATCATCAACCTAAAGAAAACATAAAATAGCAATGGAAAATAAATAGATATAATTAAATAACATTGGGTTGCCTCCCAACAAGCGCTTCTTTAATGTCAATAGCTTGACAGTGAGCTCTCATGGAGCCTCACAGATAATCAGAGCAAGGTTGGGACCTCCCAACACCTAACTTAGAGTTTGAATGTGGGGGTTCAACACCAAACTTAGAGTTTGGTTGTGGCCTCCCAACACCAAACTTAGAGTTTGACTGTGGGGGCTTTGGTTGACTCTGCAGTGAGAGAAGCTTTTCATGCTTCCTCTCCATGGTTACAGAAGGAGAACCTTGTGTCTTATAGTTTGCAATGTTTGCAAACCACAGAGCTTCCTGAATAGCAAATAATTGCTCATCCAGAAAGGTTTCAGAGATCTTAGTAGGAGGGAGGGATGCTCTTGCTACTGGTTCTATCCGGGACAGGTGATCAGCTACTTGATTCTCTGTCCCTTTTCTATCTCTTATTTCTATATCAAACTCTTGCAGAAGTAACACCCATCTTATGAGCCTGGGCTTTGAATCCTGCTTTGTGAGTAGATATTTAAGAGCAGCATGGTCAGTGTACACAATCACTTTTGATCCTACTAAGTAGGATCTAAACTTGTCAATGGCATAAACCACTGTAAGTAATTCTTTTTCTGTGGTTGTGTAATTTTTCTGGGCATCATTTAAAACACTGCTAGCATAATAAATGACATGCAAAAGCTTGTTATACCTCTGTCCCAATACTGCACCAATGGTATGGTCACTAGCATCACACATTAGTTCGAATGGTAATGTCTAGTCTGGTGCAGAAATAACTGGTGTTGTGACCAACTTAGCTTTCAGGGTCTCAAACGCCTGCAGACACTTTGTGTCAAACACAAATGGTGTGTCAGCAGCTAGCAGATTGCTCAGAGGTTTTGCAATTTTTGAAAAATCCTTTATAAACCTCCTATAGAATCTTGCATGCCCCAGAAAGCTTTTGATTGCCTTAACATTGGTAGGTGGTGGTAATTTTTCAATTACTTCAACTTTAGCTTGATCCACCTCTATTTCCTTATTTGAAATTTTATGCCCAAGGACAATCCCTTCAGTCACCATAAAGTGACATTTTTTCCAGTTTAAAACTAGGTTGGTATCTTGGCATCTTTTTAGAACAAGTGCTAAATGGTTAAGGCAGGAGCTGAATGAGTCTCCAAATATTGAAAAGTCATCCATGAAGACTTCCAGAAACTTCTCTACCATATCAGAGAAGATAGAGAGCATGCACCTCTGAAAGGTTGCAGGTGCATTACACAGACCAAAAGGCATCCTTCTGTAGGCAAACACTCCAGAAGGACATGTGAATGCTGTTTTCTCTTGGTCCTGAGGATCTACTGCAATTTGGTTGTAACCTGAATAGCCATCCAAAAAGCAGTAATATTCATGACCTGCTAGTCTCTCTAGCATCTGGTCTATGAATGGTAAAGGAAAATGATCCTTCCTGGTGGCTGTATTAAGCCTTCTGTAGTCAATACACATACGCCACCCTGTAACTGTTCTTGTAGGAACCAGTTCATTCTTTTCATTATGAACCACTGTCATTCCTCCCTTTTTAGGGACAACATGGACAGGGCTCACCCAGGGGCTATCAAAAATAGGATAGATAATCCCAGCCTCTAGTAACTTAGTGACCTCTTTCTGCACCACCTCCTTCATGGCGGGATTTAGCCGCCTCTGTCGTTGAACCACTGGCTTAGCATCATCCTCCATAGGATCTTGTGCATGCATCTGGCTGGGCTAATGCCCTTAAGATCACTTATGGACCACCCAAGAGCTGTCTTGTGTGTCCTTAGCACCTGAATTAGTGCTTTCTCTTCCTGTGGCCCTAAAGCAGAGCTTATGATTACAGGAAAAGTGTCACCTTCTCCCAGAAATAAATATTTCAGGGATGGTGGTAGTGGTTTGAGCTCGGGTTTAGGAGGTTTCTCCTCTTCCTGAGGAGTTTTCAGAGGTTCTTTTATTTCCTCTGGTTCCTCCAGATCAGGCTGAACATCTTTAAAAATGTCCTCTAGCTCTGATTCGAGACTCTCAGTCATATTGACCTCTTCCACCAGGGAGTCAATAATATCAACGCCCAGGAAGTCGTCTGATGTGTCTGGATGTTGCATAGCTTTGACAACATTCAACTTAAACTCATCCTCGTTGACTCTCAGGGTTATCTCCCCTTTTTGGACGTCAATGAGGGTTCGTCCAGTTGCTAGGAATGGTCTTCCTAGAATGAGATTTGCACTCTTGTGCTCCTCCATTTCCAGCACTACAAAGTCAGTAGGGAAGGCAAATGGCCCAACCTTGACAATCATGTCCTCAATTATGCCTGATGGGTATTTAATGGAGCCATCAGCAAGTTGAAGACAGATCCGGGTTGGTTTGACCTCTTCAGTCAAGCCAAGCTTTCTGATGGTGGATGCAGGGATTAGGTTGATGCTTGTCCCAAGATCACATAGAACTGTCTTGGTGCAGTTACCCTCTAATATGCATGGTATCATAAAGCTCCCGGGATCTTTAAGCTTTTCTGGGAAGCTTTTCAGAATGACTGCACTGCATTCTTCAGTGAGGAGAATTCTTTCAGTTTCTCTCCAATCCTTCTTATGACTCAAGATATCTTTCATGAACTTGGCATAAGAGGGTATTTGCTCAAGTGCCTCTACAAACGGAATCTTTATTTCAAGAGTCCTGAGATAGTCTGCAAAGCGGGCAAATTGCTTATCCTGCTCCTCTTTACGGAGTTTTTGAGGATAAGGCATCTTGGCTTTGTATTCCTCAACCTTAGTTGCTGCAGGTTTATTTCCTACAGAGGTAGGTTGAAAAGCCTTCTTGAGGGATTTATTATCAGCACTTGCAGGTGTCTGATCCCTTACTGGCATTTGAAAGCCAGGGTTGGAAGCTGGAGTGGCGTTGGACGCCAACTCCTTACTTGTTCCTGGCGTTTGAACGCCAGAACTGAGCTTCCATTGGGCGTTTGACGCCAACTCTTTGCCTGTTTCTGGCGTTTGAACGCCAGAGTTATTCCTCTCTGGGCTCTTACTGTCCTCAGAGGGATTTTGGATAGCTGGTTGTTCATTTCTTGGCTTTCTGCTGCCTTGAAGTGAGGTATTTAATGTTTTCCCACTTCTTAATTGAACTGCTTGGCACTCTTCTGTTATTTGTTTTGATAACTGCTGTTCTGTTTGCTTCAACTGTACTTCCATATTTAGATTAGCCATTCTTGTGTCTTGTAGTATCTCCTTGAATTCAGCCAGCTATTTTGTTAGAAAGTCTAATTGCTGATTGAATTCTGTAATTTGTTCTGCAGGACTGAGTTTAGCAGTTACTGTTTTAGCCTCTTCTTTCATGGAAGATTCACTGCTTAGGTACAGATGCTGATTTCTGGAAACTGTATCAATGAGCTCTTGAGCTTCTTCAATTGTTTTTCTCATATGTATAGATCCACCAGCTGAGTGGTCTAGAGAAATCTGAGCATTCTCTGTAAGCCCATAATAGAAGATGTCTAATTGCACCCATTCTGAAAACATTTCAGAGGGGCATTTTCTTAGCATCTCTCTGTATCTCTCCCGGGCATCATAAAGAGATTCATTATCTCCTTGTTTAAAGCCTTGGATGTCCAGCCTTAGCTGTGTCATCTGTTTTGGAGGGAAGTATTGATTCAGGAATTTTTCTGTCAGCTGTTTCCATGTCCTTATGCTAGCTTTAGGTTGGTTATTTAACCACCTCTTAGCTTGATCTTTTACAGCAAATGGAAACAGTAATAATCTGTAGACATCCTGATCTACTTCCTTATCATGTACTGTGTCAGCAATTTGTAAAAACTGTGCTAGAAACTCTGTAGGTTCTTCCTGTGGAAGACCGGAATATTGGCAACTCTACTGCACCATGATAATGAGCTGAGGATTCAACTCAAAGATACTGACTCCAATGGAGGGTATACAGATACTACTCCCATATGAAGCAGTAGTGGGGTTAGCATATGACCCCAGAGTCCTTCTGGACTGTTCATTTCCACTTAGGTCCATGATGGAGAAAGGGAGATGATGTGGATTGTAAATATTTTTTTTTTGAAAACCGAAATTAAAATAAAATAAAATAAAATAAAATAAGTAAAAATTCGAATATAAGTTTAGAAATTAAAAGGAAATTGAAAACTAAAATAATTAATTAATTAAAAAGATTTGAAGAATAAGGGGTAAGGATTTTCGAAAAATGAAGAGAGAGAAAGTGGTTAGGAAGTTTTGAAATTTAAATTTTAGATTTGAAAATTAAAATTTGAATTTTTAAATTTTTGAAATTTGAAATTCAAATTTTAAAATTTGAAAATTTGAATTTTGAATTTTGAAAAAGTCAACAATATAAGATAAGGATTTGAAAGAGATTTAAATTTTGAAAAGATTTGATTTTTAAGTTTGAAAATTAAATTTTAAAAATTGAAATTTTGAATTTTGAATTTTGAATTTTGAATTTTGAATTTTGGAAGTTGAAAATTGAAATTTGAATTTGAAATAAGATAAGATTTTGAAAAAGATATGAATTTTTTTTGAAAAAGATTTGAATTCTGAATTTTTTTTTAAAACTAAGATAAGATAAAATTTTGAAACTGAAATCTGAATTTTAAGAAAAAAATTTCGAAATATTTGCTTAAAAATAGTTAGAAAATATATATTTTTTTATTTTTGAATTTTATGATGAAAGAGAAAAACACACAAAAGACACACAACTTAAAATTTTTAGATCTAATGCTCCTTGTTTTCGAAAATTTTGGAGGGAAAACACCAAGGAACACCAAACTTAAAAATTTTAAGATCAAAACACAAGAAAGACTCAAGAACACTTTGAAGACTCATAAGAACATAAGAACATGAAGAAAGAACACCAAACTTAAAATTTTTAGAAAACCTCAATAAAATTTTCGAAAATTATAGAAGATTAACAAGAAAACACCAAACTTAAAGTTTGGCACAAGATTTAATCAAAGAAAAATTATTTTAAAAAAATATTTTAAAAAGAAGAAACCCAATTACCAAGAACATAGACCAACGCTCTAGCCAATTGGGCTGTAAATGTAACACTTGTTTTGAAAAGGCACAAGAAAAACAAGAAAAGAAACAGAACAAGAAAAACTAAAGATCAAACAAGAAAAATAAACAAGAACAACTTGAAGATCCAGGAAAAACAAAGAACACAAATTCGAAAATTTAAAGGAAAATATAAAATATGCAATTGACACCAAACTTAAAATATGAAACTAAACTCAAACAGAAAAATTCAATTATTAGTAAAAGAAAAATAAAATTTCGAAAAAAATTTTGAAAAAGAAAATAAGGATTCTAAAATTCTAACAAGAACAATAATAAAAGACTCAAAGATAAATTATAGATTAATAAAGAAAAACAAAAATTTTTGAAAGATTTTTTTGAAAAGAAAGTAAAAGACTCTGACCCAAAAGACAAAATTTTCCTAATCTAAGCAATAGGATGAACCATCAGTTGTTCAAACTCAACAATCCCCAGCAACGGCGCCAAAGTCTTGGTGCACGAATTGTGAATCACACTTTTCACAACTCGTACCACTAACCAGCAAGTGCACTGGGTCGTCCAAGTAATACCTTACGTGAGTAAGGGTCGAATCCCACGGAGATTGTTGGCTTGAAGCAAGCTATAGTTATCTTGTAACTCTTAGTCAGGATATAAGATCAATAATAATTCTTAGTTTTAATTGTAAAAAGTCAAAGGGCATAAAATAAATTGTTGTTACTCAATAATGGAGAATATGTTGGGGTTTTGGAGATGCTTTGTCCTCTTTATTTCAGCTTTTCTCTTGTACTCCTCTTCACACACGCAAGGCGCCTTCCATGGCAAGCTGTATGTAGGGTGTCACCGTTGTCAATGGCTACTTCCCATCCTGTCAGTGAAAATGGTCTAAATGCTCTGTCACAGAACGGCTAATCATCTGTTGGTTCTCGATCATGTCAGAATAGAATCCATTGATTCTTTTGCGTCTGTCACTACGCCCAACAATCGCGAGTTTGAAGTTAGTCACAGTCATTCAATCCTTGAATCCTACTCGAAAAATCCCAGACAAGGTTTGACTTTCCGGATTCTCATGAATGCCGCCATTAATTCTAGCTTATACCACGAAGATTCTGATTACGGAATCTAAGAGATACTCATTCAATCTAATATAGAACAGAGGTGGTTGTCAGACACACGTTCATGGATTGAGGAAGGTGATGAGTGTCATGGATCATCACCTTCTTCATAGTGAAGCGCGAACGAACATCTTAGATAGGAACAAGCGTGTTTGAATAGAAAACAGAGATAATTGCATTAATTCATCGGGACGCTGCAGAGCTCCTCACCCCCAACAATGGGGTTTAGAGACTCATGCCGTCAAAGAGTATAAAATTCAGATCTAAAAATGTCAAGAGATGCAAAATAAATCTCTAAAAGTTGTTTAAATACTAAACTAGTAACCTAAGTTTACAGAAAATGAGTAAACTATGATAGATAGTGCAGAAATCCACTTATGGGGCCCACTTGGTGTGTGCTGGGGCTGAGACTTAAGCTTCTCACGTGCCTGGGCTGTTTTGGGCGTTCAACGCCAGGTTATAACCTGTTTCTGGCGTTGAACTCCAACTTGTAACTTGTTTCTGGCGCTGGACGCTAGACTGCAACATGGAACTGGCGTTGAACGCCAGTTTACGTTATCTATCCTTGAGCAGCGTATAGACTATTATATATTGCTGGAAAGCCCTGGATGTCTACCTTCCAACGCAATTGAGAGCGCGCTATTTGGAGTTATGTAGCTCCAGAAAATCTACTTTGAGTGCAGGGAGGTCAGAATCCAACAGCATCAGCAATCCTTTTTCAGCCTGAATCAGATATTTGCTCAGCTCCCTCAATTTCAGCCAGAAAATACCTAAAATCACAGAAAAATACACAAACTCATAGTAAAGTCCAGAAATGTGATTTTTAATTAAAAACTAATAAAAATATACTAAAAACCAACTAAATCATACTAAAAACTATGTAAAAATAATGCCAAAAAGCGTATAAATTATCCACTCATCAAGGTGTCCTCCTCAGGATCGCGTCATTTAAAGAACGAGGGTCAGCACAACGTTAAAAAAAACCCAGAAAAAAATGGAGGAGCCTGCCAAAGATGAGGCCATTACGGCTCGCCTTTAGGTGTCCTCCTCGGGATAACGTCATTTAAAGAACGAGGGTCAGCACAACGTACAAAAAAAAACCGGAGGAGCCTACCGAAGATGAGGCCATTACGGCTCGCCCTTAGGTGTCCTCCTCAGGATAGCGTTATTTAAAGAATGAGGGTCAGCACAACGTAAAAAAAAAAAAAAAAAAAACCCGGAAAGAAAAAAATGGAGGAGCCTGCCGAAGATGAGGTCATTATGGCTCGCCTTTAGGTGTCCTCCTTGGGATAGCGTCATTTAAAGAACGAGGGTCAGCACAACGTAAAAAAAACCGCAAAAAAAAAATCGGAGGAGCCTGCGGAAGATGAGGCCATTATGACTCGCCTTTAGGTGTCCTCCTCGGGATAGCATCATTTAAAGAACGAGGAGCACAACGTTAAAAAAAAACCCAGAAAAAAAAAGAAGGTGCCTGCCGAAGATGAGGCCATTACGGGTCGCCTTTAGGTGTCCTCCTCGGGATAGCGTCATTTAAAGAACGAGGGTCAGAGCAACGTAAAAAAAAACAAAAAGAAAAACCGGAAAAAACCGAAGGAGCCTGCCGAAGATGAGGCCATTACAGCTCGCCTATAGTTGCCCTCCTCGAGATAGCGTCATTTAAAGAACGAAGGTTAGAACAACGTAAAATAAAAAACCGGAAAAAAAAAACCGGAGGAGCTTGCTGAAGATGAGGCCATTACGGCACGCCTTTAGGTGTCTACCTCGAGATAGCATCATTTAAAGAACGAGGGTCAGCACAACGTAAAAAAAAGGAAAAAACTGGAAAAAAATAGAGGAGCCTGCTGAAGATGAGGCCATTACGGCTCGCCTTTAGGTATCCTCCTCGGGATAGCGTCATTTAAAGAACGAGGGTAAGCATAACGTATAAAAAAAAGGAAAAAACCGGAAAAAAAACATCGGATCCTGCTGAAGATGCGGCGATTACGGCTCGCCTTTAGGTGTCCTCCTTAGGAACGCGTCATTTAAAGAACGAGGGTCAGCACAACGTTAAAAAAAACCCAGAAAAAAAACGGAGGAGCCTGCCGAAGATGAGGCCATTACGGCTCGCCTTTAGGTGTCCTCCTCAAGATAGCGTTATTTAAAGAATGAGGGTCAGCACAACGTAAAAAAAAAAAAAAAACCCAGAAAGAAAAAAATGGAGGAGCCTGCCGAAGATGAGGCCATTACGGCTCGCCTTTAGGTGTCCTCCTCGGGATAGCGTCATTTAAAGAACGAGGGTCAGCCCAACGTAAAAAAAAACCGCAAAAAAAAAAAAATCGGAGGAGCCTGTCGAAGATGAGGCCATTACGACTCGCCTTTAGGTGTCCTCCTCGGGATATCATCATTTAAAGAACGAGGGTCAGCACAACGTAAAAAAAAACAGAAAAAATCGGAAAAAAATAGAGGAGCCTGCTGAAGATGAGGCCATTACGGCTCGCCTTTAGGTATCCTCCTCGGGATAGCGTCATTTAAAGAACGAGGGTAAGCATAACGTATAGAAAAAAAGGAAAAAAGCGGAAAAAACGGAGGAGCCTGTTGAAGATGAGGCGATTACGGCTTGCCTTTAGGTTTCTTCCTTAGGAACGCGTCATTTAAAGAACGAGGGTTAGCACAATGTTAAAAAAAAAAACCCAGAAAAAAAAACGGAGGATCCTGCCGAAGATGAGGCCATTACGGCTCACCTTTAGGTGTCCTCCTCGGGATATCATCATTTAAAGAACGTGGGTCAGCACAACGTAAAAAAAATCGGAAAAAAAAATAGAGGAGCCTGCTGAAGATGAGGCCATTACGGCTCGTCTTTAGGTATCCTCCTCGGGATAGCGTCATTTAAAGAACGAGGGTAATCATAACGTATAAAAAAAGGAAAAAATCGGAAAAAAAATGGAGGAGCCTGCTGAAGATGAGGCGATAACGGCTCGCCTTTAGGTGTCCTCCTCAGGAACGCGTCATTTAAAGAACGAGGGTCAGCACAACGTTAAAAAAAAAACCCAGAAAAAAAACGGAGGAGCCTGCCGAAGTTGAGGCCATTACGGCTCGCCTTTAGGTGTCCTCCTCGGGATAGCTTCATTTAAAGAACGAGGGTCAGCACAACGTACAAAAAAAAAAAACCAGAGGAGCCTGCCGAAGATGAGGCCATTACAGGTCGCGTTTAGGTGTCCTCCTCCGGATAGCGTTATTTAAAAAATGAGGGTCAGCACAACTTAAAAAAATTAAAAAATAATAATAATAATAAAAACCGGAAAGAAAAAAATGGAGGAGCGTGTTGAAGATGAGGCGATAACGGCTCGCCTTTACGTGTCATCCGCAAGAACGCGTCAGTTAAAGAACGAGGGTCAGCGCAACGTTAAAAAAAAACCCAGAAAAAAAACGGAGGAGCCTGCCGAAGATGAGGCCATTACGGCTCGCCTTTAGGTGTCCTCCTCGGGATAGCGTCATTTAAAGAACGAGGGTCAGCATAATGTACAAAAAAAAAACCGGAGGAGCCTGCCGAAGATGAGGCCATTACAGCTCGCGTTTAGGTGTCCTCCTCCAGATAGCGTTATTTAAAGAATGAGGGTCAGCACAACGTAAAAAAATAAATAATAATAATAATAAAAAAACCCGGAAAGAAAAAAATGGAGGAGCCTACCGAAGATGAGGCCATTACGGCTTGCCTTTAGGTGTCTTCCTCGGGATAGCGTTATTTAAAAAACGAGGGTTAGAACAACGTAAAAAAAAACCGCAAAAAAAATCGGAGGAGCCTGCCAAAGATGAGGCCATTACGACTCGCCTTTAGGTGTCCTCCTCGGGAAAGCATCATTTTAAGAACGAGGGTCAGCACAACGTAAAAAAAAACAGAAAAAATCGGAAAAAAAATAGAGGAGCCTGCTGAAGATGAGGCCATTACGGCTCGCCTTTAGGTATCCTCCTCGGGATGGCGTTATTTAAAGAACGAGGGTAAGCATAACGTATAAAAAAAAAAGGAAAAAACCGAAAAAAAAAACGGAGGAGCCTGCTGAAGATGAGGCGATTACGGCTCGCCTTTAGGTGTCCTCCTCAGGAACGCGTCATTTTAAGAACGAGGGTCAGCACAATGTTAAAAAAAAACCCAGAAAAAAAAAACGGAAGAGCCTGCCGAAGATGAGGCCGTTACGGCTCACCTTTAGATGTCCTCCTCGGGATATCATCATTTAAAGAACGTGGGTCAGCACAACGTAAAGAAAACCGGAAAAAATCAGAAAAAAAAATAGAGGAGCCTGCTGAAGATGAGGCCATTACGGCTCGTCTTTAGGTATCCTCCTCGAGATAGCGTCATTTAAAGAACGAGGGTAATCATAACGTATAAAAAAAAAAGGAAAAAACCGGAAAAAAACGGAGGAGCCTGCTGAAGATGAGGCGATAACGGCTCGCCTTTAGGTGTCCTCCTCAGGAACGCGTCATTTAAAGAACGAGGGTCAGCACAACATTAAAAAAAAAAACCCAGAAAAAAAAACGGAGGAGCCTGCCGAAGATGAGGCCATTACGGCTCACCTTTAGGTGTCCTCCTTGCGATAGCGTCATTTAAAGAACGAGGGTCAGCACAACGTACAAAAAAAAAACCAGAGGAGCCTGCCGAAGATGAGGCCATTACGGCTCGCGTTTAGGTGTCCTCCTCCGGATAGCGTTATTTAAAGAATGAAGGTCAGCACAACTTAAAAAAATTAAAAAATAATAATAATAATAAAAACCGGAAAGAAAAAAATGGAGGAGCCTGTTGAAGATGAGGCGATAACGGCTCACCTTTAGGTGTCATCCTCAAGAACGCGTCATTTAAAGAACGAGGGTCAGCACAACGTACAAAAAAATAACCGGAGGAGCCTGCCGAAGATGAGGCCATTACGGTTCGCGTTTAGGTGTCCTCCTCCGGATAGCGTTTTTTAAAGAATCAGGGTCAGCACAACGTAAAAAAATAAATAATAATAATAATAAAAAAACCCGGAAAGAAAAAAATGCAGGAGCCTGCCGAAGATGAGGCCATTACGGCTTGCCTTTAGGTGTCCTCCTCGGGATAGCGTCATTTAAAGAACGAGGGTTAGAACAACGTAAAAAGAAACTGCAAAAGAAAATCGGAGGAGCCTGCCAAAGATGAGGCCATTACGACTCGCCTTTAGGTGTCCTCCTCGGGAAAGCATCATTTAAAGAACGAGGGTCAGCACAACGTAAAAAAAAATGGAAAAAATTAGAAAAAAATAGATGAGCCTGCTGAAGATGCGGCCATTACAGCTCACCTTTAGGTATCCTCCTCGGGATAGCGTTATTTAAAGAACGAGGGTCAGCATAACGTATAAAAAAAAGGAAAAAACCGAAAAAAAACCGGAGGAGCCTGCTGAAGATGAGGCGATTACGGCTCGCCTTATGTGTCCTCCTCAGGATAGCATTATTTAAAGAACGAGGGTCAGCACAACGTTAGAAAAAAAACCCCAGAAAAAAAAAAGAAGGTGCCTGCCGAAGATGAGGCCATTACGGCTCGCCTTTAGGTGTCCTCCTCGGGATAGCGTCATTTAAAGAACGAGGGTCAGAGCAACGTAAAAAAAAAAACAAAAACAAAAACCGGAAAAAAAGCGGAGGAGCCTGCCGAAGATGAGGCCATTACGGCTCATCTTTAGGTATCCTCCTCGGGATAGTGTCATTTAAAGAACGAGGGTAAGCATAATGTATAAAAAAAAGGAAAAAATCGGAAAAAAAACGGAGGAGCCTGCTGAAGATGAGGCGATAACGGCTCGCCTTTAGGTGTCCTCCTCAGGAACGCGTCATTTAAAGAACGAGGGTCAGCACAACGTTAAAAGAAAAAACCCAGAAAAAAAATGGAGGAGCCTGCCGAAGATGAGGCCATTACGGCTCGCCTTTAGGTGTCCTCCTCGGGATAGCGTTATTTAAAGAACGAGGGTCAGCACAACGTACAAAAAAAAAAAAAAACCCGGAGGAGCCTGCCGAAGATGAGGCCGTTACGGCTCGCGTTTAGGTGTCATCCTCCGGATAGCGTTATTTAAAGAATGAGGGTCAGCACAACGTAAAAAAATTAAAAAATAATAATAATAATAAAAACCGGAAAGAAAAAAATGGAGGAGCCTGTTGAAGATGAGGCGATAACGTCTCGCCTTTACGTGTCATCCGCAAGAACGCGTCAGTTAAAGAACGAGGGTCAACGCAACGTTAAAAAAAAACCCAGAAAAAAAACGGAGGAGCCTGCCGAAGATGAGGCCATTACGGCTCGCCTTTAGGTGTCCTCATCGGGATAGCGTCATTTAAAGAACGAGGGTCAGCATAATGTACAAAAAAAAAACCGGAGGAGCCTGCCGAAGATGAGGCCATTACGGCTCGCGTTTAGGTGTCCTCCTCCGGATAGCGTTATTTAAAGAATGAGGGTCAGCACAACGTAAAAAAATAAATAATAATAATAATAAAAAAACCCGGAAAGAAGAAAATGGAGGAGCCTGCCGAAGATGAGGCCATTACGGCTTGCCTTTAGGTGTCCTCCTCAGGATAGCGTCATTTAAAGAACGAGGGTTAGAACAACGTAAAAAAAAACCGCAAAAAAAAATCGGAGGAGCCTGCCAAAGATGAGGCCATTACGACTCGCCTTTAGGTGTCCTCCTCGGGAAAGCATCATTTAAAGAACGAGGGTCAGCACAACGTAAAAAAAAACAGAAAAAATCGGAAAAAAAATAGAGGAGCCTGCTGAAGATGAGGCCATTACGGCTCGCCTTTAGGTATCCTCCTCGGGATAGCATCATTTAAAGAACGAGGGTAAGCATAACGTATAAAAAAAAAGGAAAAAACCGGAAAAAAAAACGGTGGAGCCTGCTGAAGATGAGGCGATTACGGCTCGCCTTTAGGTGTCCTCCTCAGGAACGCGTCATTTAAAGAACGAGGGTCAGCACAATGTTAAAAAAAAACCCAGAAAAAAAAAGGGAAGAGCCTGCCGAAGATGAGGCCATTACGGCTCACCTTTAGATGTCCTCCTCGGGATATCATCATTTAAAGAACGTGGGTCAGCACAACGTAAAGAAAACCGGAAAAAATCAGAAAAAAAATAGAGGAGCCTGCTGAAGATGAGGCCATTACGGCTCGTCTTTAGGTATCGTCCTCGGGATAGCGTCATTTAAAGAACGAGGGTAATCATAACGTATAAAAAAAAGGAAAAAATCGGAAAAAAAACGGAGGAGCCTGCTGAAGATGAGGCGATAACGGCTCGCCTTTAGGTGTCCTCCTCAGGAACGCGTCATTTAAAGAACGAGGGTCAGCACAACATTAAAAAAAAAAACCAGAAAAAAAAACGGAGGAGCCTGCCGAAGATGAGGCCATTACGGCTCACCTTTAGGTGTCCTCCTCGGGATAGCGTCATTTAAAGAACGAGGGTCAGCACAACGTACAAAAAAAAAACCAGAGGAGCCTGCCGAAGATGAGGCCATTACGGCTCGCGTTTAGGTGTCCTCCTCCGGATAGCGTTATTTAAAGAATGAAGGTCAGCACAACTTAAAAAAATTAAAAAATAATAATAATAATAAAAACCGGAAAGAAAAAAATGGAGGAGCCTGTTGAAGATGAGGCGATAACGGCTCGCCTTTAGGTGTCATCCTCAAGAACGCGTCATTTAAAGAACGAGGGTCAGCACAACGTACAAAAAAATAACCGGAGGAGCCTGCCGAAGATGAGGCCATTACGGTTCGCGTTTAGGTGTCCTCCTCCGGATAGCGTTATTTAAAGAATGAGGGTCAGCACAACGTAAAAAAATTAAAAAATAATAATAATAATAAAAACCGGAAAGAAAAAAATGGAGGAGCCTGTTGAAGATGAGGCGATAACGGCTCGCCTTTACGTGTCATCCGCAAGAATGCGTCAGTTAAAGAACGAGGGTCAACGCAACGTTAAAAAAAAACCCAGAAAAAAAACGGAGGAGCCTGCCGAAGATGAGGCCATTACGGCTCGCCTTTAGGTGTCCTCATCGGGATAGCGTCATTTAAAGAACGAGGGTCAGCATAATGTACAAAAAAAAAAACCGGAGGAGCCTGCCGAAGATGAGGCCATTACGGCTCGCGTTTAGGTGTCCTCCTCCGGATAGCGTTATTTAAAGAATGAGGGTCAGCACAACGTAAAAAAATAAATAATAATAATAATAAAAAAACCCGGAAAGAAAAAAATGGAGGAGCCTGCCGAAGATGAGGCCATTACGGCTTGCCTTTAGGTGTCCTCCTCGGGATAGCGTCATTTAAAGAACGAGGGTTAGAACAACGTAAAAAAAAACCGCAAAAAAAAATCGGAGGAGCCTGCCAAAGATGAGGCCATTACGACTCGCCTTTAGGTGTCCTCCTCGGGAAAGCATCATTTAAAGAACGAGGGTCAGCACAATGTAAAAAAAAACAGAAAAAATCGGAAAAAAAATAGAGGAGCCTGCTGAAGATGAGGCCATTACGGCTCGCCTTTAGGTATCCTCCTCGGGATAGCATCATTTAAAGAACGAGGGTAAGCATAACGTATAAAAAAAAAAGGAAAAAACCGGAAAAAAAAACGGTGGAGTCTGCTGAAGATGAGGCGATTACGGCTCGCCTTTAGGTGTCCTCCTCAGGAACGCGTCATTTAAAGAACGAGGGTCAGCACAATGTTAAAAAAAAACCCAGAAAAAAAAAAGGGAAGAGCCTGCCGAAGATGAGGCCATTACGGCTCACCTTTAGATGTCCTCCTCGGGATATCATCATTTAAAGAACGCGGGTCAGCACAACGTAAAGAAAACCGGAAAAAATCAGAAAAAAAATAGAGGAGCCTGCTGAAGATGAGGCCATTACGGCTCGTCTTTAGGTATCCTCCTCGGGATAGCGTCATTTAAAGAACGAGGGTAATCATAACGTATAAAAAAAAGGAAAAAATCGGAAAAAAAACGGAGGAGCCTGCTGAAGATGAGGCGATAACGGCTCGCCTTTAGGTGTCCTCCTCAGGAACGCGTCATTTAAAGAACGAGGGTCAGCACAACATTAAAAAAAAAACCAGAAAAAAAAACGGAGGAGCCTGCCGAAGATGAGGCCATTACGGCTCACCTTTAGGTGTCCTCCTCGGGATAGCGTCATTTAAAGAACGAGGGTCAGCACAACGTACAAAAAAAAACCAGAGGAGCCTGCCGAAGATGAGGCCATTACGGCTCGCGTTTAGGTGTCCTCCTCCGAATAGCGTTATTTAAAGAATGAAGGTCAGCACAACTTAAAAAAATTAAAAAATAATAATAATAATAAAAACCGGAAAGAAAAAAATGGAGGAGCCTGTTGAAGATGAGGCGATAACGGCTCGCCTTTAGGTGTCATCCTCAAGAACGCGTCATTTAAAGAACGAGGGTCAGCACAACGTACAAAAAAATAACCGGAGGAGCCTGCCGAAGATGAGGCCATTACGGTTCGCGTTTAGGTGTCCTCCTCCGGATAGCGTTATTTAAAGAATCAGGGTCAGCACAACGTAAAAAAATAAATAATAATAATAATAAAAAAACCCGGAAAGAAAAAAATGCAGGAGCCTGCCGAAGATGAGGCCATTACGGCTTGCCTTTAGGTGTCCTCCTCGGGATAGCGTCATTTAAAGAACGAGGGTTAGAACAACGTAAAAAAAAACTGCAAAAAAAAATCGGAGGAGCCTGCCAAAGATGAGGCCATTACGACTCGCCTTTAGGTGTCCTCCTCGGGAAAGCATCATTTAAAGAACGAGGGTCAGCACAACGTAAAAAAAAAACGGAAAAAATTAGAAAAAAATAGATGAGCCTGCTAAAGATGCGGCCATTACAGCTCACCTTTAGGTATCCTCCTCGGGATAGCGTTATTTAAAGAACGAGGGTCAGCATAACGTATAAAAAAAATGGAAAAAACTGAAAAAAAAACCGGAGGAGCCTGCTGAAGATGAGGCGATTACGGCTCGCCTTATGTGTCCTCCTCAGGATAGCATTATTTAAAGAACGAGGGTCAGCACAACGTTAGAAAAAAAACCCCAGAAAAAAAAAAAGAAGGTGCCTGCCGAAGATGAGGCCATTACGGCTCGCCTTTAGGTGTCCTCCTCGGGATAGCGTCATTTAAAGAACGAGGGTCAGAGCAACGTAAAAAAAAAACAAAAACAAAAATCGGAAAAAAAGCGGAGGAGCCTGCCGAAGATGAGGCCATTACGGCTCGTCTTTAGGTATCCTCCTCGGGATAGTGTCATTTAAAGAACGAGGGTAAGCATAATGTATAAAAAAAAAAGGAAAAAATCGGAAAAAAAAAAACGGAGGAGCCTGCTGAAGATGAGGCGATAACGGCTCGCCTTTAGGTGTCCTCCTCAGGAACGCGTCATTTAAAAAACGAGGGTCAGCACAACGTTAAAAGAAAAAACCCAGAAAAAAAATGGAGGAGCCTGCCAAAGATGAGGCCATTACGGCTCGCCTTTAGGTGTCCTCCTCGGGATAGCGTCATTTAAAGAACGAGGGTCAGCACAACGTACAAAAAAAAAAAAAAAACCGGAGGAGCCTGCCGAAGATGAGGCCATTACGGCTCGCGTTTAGGTGTCCTCCTCCGGATAGCGTTATTTAAAGAATGAGGGTCAGCACAACGTAAAAAAATTAAAAAATAATAATAATAAAAAAAACCGGAAAGAAAAAAATGGAGGAGCCTGTTGAAGATGAGGCGATAACGGCTCGCCTTTAGGTGTCCTCCTCAGGAACGCGTCATTTAAAGAACGAGGGTCAGCACAACGTTAAAAAAAAAACCCAGAAAAAAAATGGAGGAGCCTGCCGAAGATGAGGCCATTACGGCTCGCCTTTAGGTGTCCTCCTCGGGATAGCGTCATTTAAAAAATGAGGGTCAGCACAACGTACAAAAAAAAACCCGGAGGAGCCTGCCGAGGATGAAGTCATTACGGCTCGCGTTTAGGTGTCCTCCTCCGGATAGCGTTATTTAAAGAATGAGGGTCAGCACAACGTAAAAAAATAATTAATAATAATAATAAAAAAACATGGAAAGAAAAAAATGGAGGAGCCTGCCGAAGATGAGGCCATTACGGCTCGCCTTTAGGTGTCCTCCTCGGGATAGCGTCATTTAAAAAACGAGGGTTAGCACAACGTAAAAAAAAACCGCAAAAAAAAAAATCGGAGGAGCCTGCCAAAGATGAGGCCATTACGACTCGCCTTTAGGTGTCCTCCTCGGGAAAGCATCATTTAAAGAACGAGGGTCAGCACAACGTAAAAAAAAACGGAAAAAATCAGAAAAAAATAGAGGAGCCTGCTGAAGATGCGGCCATTACAGCTCACGTTTAGGTATCCTCCTCGGGATAGCGTTATTTAAAGAACGAGGGTCAGCATAACGTATAAAAAAAAGGAAAAAACCGGAAAAAAACTGGAGGAGCCTACTAAAGATGAGGCGATTACGGCTCGCCTTTAGGTGTCCTCCTCAGGATAGCATCATTTAAAGAACGAGGGTCAGCACAACGTTAGAAAAAAAACCCCAGAAAAAAAAAGGAGGTGCCTGCCGAAGATGAGGCCATTACGGCTCGCCTTTAGGTGTCCTCCTCGGGATAGCGTCATTTAAAGAACGAGGGTCAGCACAACGTACAAAAAAAAAACCGGAGGAGCCTGCCGAAGATGAGGTCATTATGGCTCGCGCTTAGGTGTCCTCCTCCGGATAGCGTTATTTAAAGAATGAGGGTCAGCACAACGTAAAAAAATTAAAAAATAATAATAATAAAAAAAACCGAAAAAAAAATAATGGAGGAGCCTGTTGAAGATGAGGCGATAACGGCTCGCCTTTAGGTGTCCTCCTCAGGAACGCGTCATTTAAAGAACGAGGGTCAGCACAACGTTAAAAAAAAAAACCCAGAAAAAAAACAGAGGAGCCTGCCGAAGATGAGGCCATTACGGCTCGCCTTTAGGTGTCAGATGGGAAAATTTGTGGAAAATTTAGAGTGCTCAGAATGTGTATTCTCTTGGTGATATTCCCAGCCACCATTAGAGATTGGTGATGATGGGTAATATCCCATAAAATTTGTTCGATCATAAGATGAGTTGAACTCCATTTGAATTTTGTAAAACACAACACCAAGGAAAATTGAAATTCATATCTCAGAGATGAATTTCTTAGTGAGGCAATAACTCAAACACCTTGGTTTCAACTTAGAACAGAGAACAAAAACAAAAAAATTGCTTGATCTAGACTTCTCACCCACTTAATCATTGTTGATCTAATCAATCCCCGGCAACGGCGCCAAAAACTTGATGGGAAAATTTGTGGAAAAACGAATTTCCAAAACACCCAAAACTCACCGGCAAGTATACCGGGTCGCATCAAGTAGTAAAACTCACTTAGAGTGAGGTCGATCCCACAGGGATTGATGGATCAAGCAACTTTAGTGGGTGATTAGTTTAGTCAAGCTAACATTGAAGTGAATTGTGTGAAATTGTAACCAACAGAATTTTAAATGATAGGAAATTAAAGTTGCAGAATGTAAATGGGCAGAAACTTAAAGAACAAGCAATGTAAATTGCAGAAACTTAAATGACAAGAAATGTAAATTGCATGAAAAGTAAAGGGGGACTGGGTACTGGAAATTAAAGAAAGCAATGGATCCAAGGCAAGAAAAGTAAATTCAGATTTGCAGCAAGCTCAAAGTTAAAGTGTAGAATGTAAATGTGCAGGAAATGTAAATTGGAAGCAATGAAGTAGAAAGTAAAAATTGCAGAGAAGGAAATTGTAGCAGAAAAGTAAATCAGCAAGAAAACTCAAATCAATTGTGAAATCTAGAAAGACAAGTGAAGATCTCAGGGGCTCAATGAGACTAGAAAACAAGTCTAGATCTCAAGTCCTTCCTTGATCCAATAAAGAACAATTTGCAAAAGAAATGAAGATGAAAGTAGTAAACAGAGTGTTGATTCAAATCCTTAATTCCCTGAAATTTTGTAGAAGAAGAACAAGAGAAATCTCAAAGTGAGAATGAAATAGAATTCCTTCAATTCTCAACCCAAGATTCAAAACAAAGAGAAAAACTAAAGAGAGAGAGTTTTCTATTCCTAATGCTCCCTCGTGGAGCCAGCCTCCTTCTAAAAATGAAAATGATGCCTTATATAGGCAAAATGAAAATGAAAATGAAATTGAAAACAAATTAAATTTCAAAAATGAAAAATCCTAATCTAACTGATCTTTGTGCCTATGAGTCATGTGGGCTTTGCTTGCTTTGGAGTGGAATTGGGTTGAAGAATGGATCTGGATGGCCTTGATGGAATTGGGATCATTCACGTTTGAGTCAACGTTTGAGGCAAACGTTGACTCAAACGTCTTTGTGAAGGCATTATGCAGAATGGCCATTTTGCTGTCACTCACGTCTGGGTTCACGTTTGAGGTCAAACGTGAGCTCAAATGTGATCTCCTCCAAGGCATTCTTTGGCCAACGTTTGACCTCACGTTTGAGGCAAACGTTGGCGCAAACGTGGGCTCCCTTCCAGGGCATCCATCTAGCAACATTTGGTCCTTAAAGATGCCTTTCACTCATGCCTCAATTTCGTGCCAAATATGGATTGCCATATATCGTTGGAAAGCTCTAAATGTCAGCTTTCTAACCCAATTGCTGTCACTCACGTTTGACCCTACGTTTGAGGTCAAACGTGAACGCAAACATTGGGAACATTGCCAGATTCGGAAGCTCAAACGTGCTATCCACCCCCATACTATTATACATTGTTGGAAAGCCCTAAATGCCTACTTTCCAATGCAATTGGAAGCGCATCATTTGGAGCTCCACAGCTCGAGTTATACTCCGTCGAAGGTGTGGAGGTCAGTTGGCCTCACTGCAGGTTGCCACCATGTTCGTGTATGCACATTTCGGGGAAGTTTTCTCCCTCAATTTTAGTGTCCACCATGCAGTGCCATATATGCTTGGAAAGCTCTCGATTCCTACTTTCCATTGTTTTTTGAATCACCTCATTTGGAACTCTGTAGCTCAAGTTATTCTTGTTGAAAGTATACCCCTTCAGGCTGTGGGGAGCAACATTTCCCAAGGTATTCCTTAGCCAACGTTTGACCTCACGTTTGAGGCAAACGTTGGCGCAAACGTTGAGCTCCTGGGTGGCTGTGCTGATGAAGCTTCCTTGATTTGGTCATGGGCCACGCTTTTAAAAGCGTGGCCTAAGGCTCCAAAGTGTGCTCCAACTTCAAAGTGTGCCCCAAAGCTCTTTTTTTCTTCTTTTTAGCTTATTTTGTGCTTCTTTGCTTCTTTTTCTTCTTATTTCCTACAAAGTTTATCAAATCAAAAGATCAAAGAAATATACCATTTAAGCACCAAAGAATGCAATATTTAAGCACTAATCATTAATTTCTTGTATGAAAAAGCATAGAAAAACATGACATGATGACATGTCATCAGTGTCCTTCTCGGGATAGCGTCATTTAAAGAACGAGGGTCAGCACAACGTACAAAAAAAAACCGGAAGAGCCTGTCGAAGATGAGGCCATTACGGCTCGCGTTTAGCTGTCCTCCTCCGGATAGCGTTATTTAAAGAATGAGGGTCAGCACAACGTAAAAAAAATAAATAATAATAATAATAAAAAAAACCCGGAAAGAAAAAAATGGAGGAGCCTGCCGAAGATGAGGCCATTACGGCTCGCCGTTAGGTGTCCTCCTTGGGATAGCGTCATTTAAAGAACGAGGGTTGACACAACGTAAAAAAAAACCGCAAAAAAAAATCAGAGGAGCCTGCCAAAGATGAGGCCATTACGACTCGCCTTTAGGTGTCCTCCTCGGGAAAGCATCATTTAAAGAAATAGGGTCAGCACAACGTAAAAAAAAACAGAAAAAATCGGAAAAAAATAGAAGAGCCTGCTGAAGATGAGGCCATTACAGCTCATCTTTAGGTATCCTCCTCGGGATAGCGTTATTTAAAGAACGAGGGTCAGCATAACGTATAAAAAAAAAGGAAAAAACCGGAAAAAAACCGGAGGAGCCTGCCGAAGATAAGGCCATTACGGCTCGCCTTTAGGTGTCCTCCTCGGGATAGCGTCATTTAAAGAACGAGGGTCAGAGCAACGTAAAAAAAAAAAACAAAAACAAAAACAGGAAAAAAACTGGAGGAGCCTGCCGAAGATGAGGCCATTAAAGCTCGCCTGTAGATGCCCTCCTCGAGATAGCATCATTTAAAGAACAAGGGTCAAAACAACGTAAAAAAAACTGGAAAAAAAAACCAGAGGAGCTTACTAAAGATGAGGCCATTACGGCTCGCCTTTAGGTGTCCACCTCGGGATAGCATCATTTAAAGAACGAGGGTCAGCACAACGTAAAAAAAAAAACCAGAAAAAATGGAGGAGTCTGCTGAAGATGAGGCCATTACGGTTCACCTTTAGGTGTCCTCCTCGGGATAGCGTCATTTAAAGAACGAGGGTAAGCATAACGTATAAAAAAAAGGAAAAAACTGAAAAAAAAAATGGAAGAGCCTGTTCAGGATGAGGCAATTACGGCTCGCCTTTAGGTGTCCTCCTCAGGAACGCGTCATTTAAAGAACGAGGGTAAGCACAACGTTAGAAAAAAAAACCAGGAAAAAAAACGGAGGAGCCTGCCGAAGATGAGGCCATTACGGCTCGCCTTTAAGTGTCCTCCTCGAGATAGCGTCATTTAAAGAACGAGGGTCAGCATAACGTACAAAAAAATAACCGGAGGAGCATGCCGAAGACGAGGCCATTACGGCTCGCCTTTAGGTGTCCTCCTCGGGATAGCGTTATTTAAAGAACGAAGGTCAGCACAACGTAAAAAAAAACTGCAAAAAAAAAAAAAATCGGAGGAGCCTGCCGAAGATGAGGCCATTACGACTTGCCTTAAGGTGTCCTCCTCGGATAGCATCATTTAAAGAACGTGGGTCAGCACAACGTAAAAAAACGGAAAAAATCAGAAAAAAAATAGAGGAGCCTGCTGAAGATGCGGCCATTACAGCTCACCTTTAGGTATCCTCCTCGGGATAGCGTCATTTAAAGAACGAGGGTCAGCATAACGTATAAATAAAAAGGAAAAAACCGGAAAAAAATGGAGGAGCCTGCTGAAAATGAGGCGATTACGGCTCGCCTTTAGGTGTCCTCCTCAGGAACACGTCATTTAAAGAACGAGGGTAAGCACAACGTTAAAAAAAACAAAAATAAAAACCAGAAAAAAAACCAGAGGAGCCTCCCGAAAATGAGGCCATTACGGCTCACCTCTAGGTGTCCTCCTCGGGATAGCATCATTTAAAGAAGGAGGGTCAGCACAACATAAAAAAAACGGAAAAAATCGGAAAAAAAATAGAGGAGCCTGCTGAAGATGAGGCCATTACGGCTCGCCTTTAGGTATCCTCCTCGGGATAGCCTCATTTAAAGAACGAGGGTAAGCATAACTTATAAAAAAAAGGAAAAAACTGGAAAAAAAAATGGAGGAGCCTGTTGAGGATGAGGCAATTACGGCTCGCCTTTAGGTGTCCTCCTCAGGAACGCGTCATTTAAAGAACGAGAGTAAGCACAACGTTAAAAAAAAACCCGGAAAAAAACGGAGGAGCCTGCCGAAGATGAGGCCATTACGGCTCGCCTTTAGGTGTCCTCCTCGGGATAGCGTCATTTAAAGAACGAGGGTCAGCACAACGTACAGAAAAAAAAACCGGAGGAGCATGCCAAAGACGAGGCCATTACGGCTCGCCTTTAGGTGTCCTCCTCGGGATAGCGTCATTTAAAGAATGAAGGTCAGCACAATGTAAAAAAAAACCGCAAAAAAAAAACCGGAGGAGCCTGCCGAAGATGAGGCCATTACGACTCGCCTTAAGGTGTCCTCCTCGGGATAGCATCATTTTAAGAACGTGGGTCAGCACAACATAAAAAAAACGGAAAAAAATCGGAAAAAAAATAGAGGAGCCTGCTGAATATGCGGCCATTACAGCTCACTTTTAGGTATCCTCCACGGGATAGCATCATTTAAAGAACGAGGGTCAGCATAACGTATAAAAAAAAAAGGAAAAAATTGGAAAAAAACGGAGGAGCCTACTGAAAATGAGGCGATTACGGCTCGCCTTTAGGTGTCCTCCTCGGGATAGCGTCATTTACAGAACGAGGGTCAGAGCAACGTAAAAAAAAACAAAAACAAAAACCGGAAAAAAAACCAGAGGAGCCTGCCGAAGATGTGGCCATTACAGCTCGCCTGAAGGTGTCCTCCTCGGGATAGCATCATTTAATGAACGAGGGTCAGCACAACGTAAAAAAAAACAAAAAAAACCGAAAAAAAAATGGAAGAGCATGCTGAAGATGAGGCCATTACGGCTCGCCTTTAGGTATCCTCCTCGGGATAGCGTCATTTAAAGAACGAGGGTCAGAACAACGTAAAAAAAAAACCGGAAAAAAAACCGGAGGAGCTTGCTAAAGATGAGGCCATTACGGCTCGCCTTTAGGTGTCCACCTCGGGATAGCATCATTTAAAGAATGAGGGTCAGCACAACGTAAAAAAAAACCAGAAAAAAAATGGAGGAGACAGCTGAAGATGAGGCCATTACGGCTCGCCTTTAGGTGTCCTCCATGGGATAGCGTCATTTAAAGAACGATGGTCAGCACAACGTAAAAAAAAACCAGAAAAAAACTGCAGGAGCTTGCTGAAGATGAGGCCGTAACGGCTCGCCTTTAGGTATCCTCCTCGGGATAGCGTCATTTAAAGAACGAGGGTAAGCATAACGTATAAGAAAAAGGAAAAAACCGGAAAAAAAATGGAGGAACCTGCTGAAGATGAGGAGATTACGGCTCGCCTTTAGGTGTCCTCCTCAGGAACGCGTCATTTAAAGAACGAAGGTCAGCACAACGTTAAAAAAAAAACCAGAAAAAAACGGAGGAGCCTGCCGCAGATGAGGCCATTACGGCTAGCCTTTAGGTGTCCTCCTCGGGATAGTGTCATTTAAAGAACGAGGGTCAGCACAACGTACAAAAAAAATCCGGAGGAGCCTGCCGAAGATGAGGCCATTACGGCTCGCCTTTAGGTGTCCTCTTCAGGATAGCGTTATTTAAAGAATGAGGGTCAGCACAACGTAAAAAAATAAAAAATAATAAAAAAAAACCCGGAAAGAAAAAAATGAGGAGCCTGCCGAAGATGAGGCCCTTAAGGCTCGCCTTTAGGTGTCCTCCGGGATAGCGTCATTTAAAGAACGAGGGTCAGCACAACGTAAAAAAAAAAGAAGAAAAAAAGGAAAAAAACCGAAAAAAAAACCGGAGGAACCTGCCGAAGATGAGGCCATTACGGCTCACCTTTAGGTGTCCTCCTCGGGATAGCATCATTTAATGAAGGAGGGTCAGCACAACGTAAAAAAAACGGTAAAAATCAGAAAAAAATAGAGGAGCCTGCTAAAGATGAGGCCATTATGGCTCGCCTTTAGGTATCCTCCTCGGGATAGCGTCATTTAAGGAACGAGGGTAAGCATAGCGTATAAAAAAAACGAAAAAACCGGAAAAAAAACGGAGGAGCCTGTTGAAGATGAGGCGATTACGGCTCGCCTTTAGGTGTCCTCCTCAGGAACGCGTCATTTAAAGAACGAGGGTAAGCACAACGTTAAAAAAAAACCCGGAAAAAAAATGGAGGAGCCTGCCGAAGATGAGGCCATTACGGCTCGCCTTTTGGTGTCCTCCTCGGGATAGCGTCATTTAAAGAACGAGGGTCAGCACAACGTACAAAAAAAAAAAAACCGGAGGAGCATGCCGAAGATGAGGCCATTACGACTCGCCTTTAGGTGTCCTCCTCGGGAAAGCGTCATTTAAAGAACGAAGGTCAGCACAACGTAAAAAAAAACCGCAAAAAAAAACCAGAGGAGCCTGCCGAAGATGAGGCCATTACGACTCGCCTTAAGGTGTCCTCCTCGGGATAGCATCATTTAAAGAACGAGGGTCAGCACAACGTAAAAAAACGGAAAAAATCGGAAAAAAATAGAGGAGCCTGCTGAAGATGCGGCCATTACAGCTCACCTTTAGGTATCCTCCTCGGGATAGCGTCATTTAAAGAACGAGGGTCAGCATAACGTATAAAAAAAGGAAAAAATCGGAAAAAAATGGAGGAGCCTACTGAAAATGAGGCCGTTACGGCTCGCCTTTAGGGGTCCTCCTCGGGATAGCGTCATTTACAGAACGAGTGTCAGAGCAACGTAAAAAAAAAAACAAAAACAAAAACCGGAAAAAAAACCGGAGGAGCCTGCCAAAGATGAGGCCATTACAGCTCGCCTGAAGGTGTCCTCCTCGGGATAGCCTCATTTAAAGGAAAAAAAAATGGAGGAGCCTGCTGAAGATGAGGCCATTACGGCTCGCCTTTAGGTATCTTCCTCGGGATAGCGTCATTTAAAGAATGAGGGTCATCATAACGTATAAAAAAAACGAAAAAACCGGAAAAAAAACGGAGGAGCCTGCTGAAGATGAGGCGATTACGGCTCGCCTTTAGGTTTCCTCCTCAAGAACGCGTTATTTAAGGAATGAGGGTCAGCACAACGTTAAAAAAAAACCCGGAAAAAAAATGGAGGAGCCTGCCGAAGATGAGGCCATTACGGCTCGCCTTTAGGTGTCCTCCTCGGGATAGCGTCATTTATAGAACGAGGGTCAGCACAATATAAAAAAAAAGGAAAAAAACCGAAAAAAAAAACCAGAGGAACCTGCCGAAGATGAGGCCATTACGACTCACCTTTAGGTGTCCTCCTCGGGATAGCGTCATTTATAGAACGAGGGTCAGCACAATATAAAAAAAAAAGGAAAAAAACCGAAAAAAAAAACCAGAGGAACCTGCCGAAGATGAGGCCATTACGACTCACCTTTAGGTGTCCACCTCGGGATAGCATCATTTACAGAACGAGGGTGAGCACAACGTAAAAAAAACGGAAAAACCGGAAAAAAATAGAGCAGCTTGCTGAAGATGAGGCCATTACGGCTTGCCTTTAGGTATCCTCCTCGGGATAGCGTCATTTAAAGAACGAGGGTAAGCATAACGTATAAAAAAAAGGAAAAATCGGAAAAAAAATGGAGCAGCCTTTTGAAGATGAAGCGATTACGGCTCGCCTTTCGGTGTCCTCCTCAGGAACGCGTCATTTAAAGAACGAGGGTCAGCACAACGTTAAAAAAAATCCCGGAAAAAAACGGAGGAGCCTGCCGAAGATGAGGCCATTACGGATCGCCTTTAGGTGTCCTCCTCGGGATAGCGTCATTTAAAGAACGAGGGTCAGCACAACGTACAGAAAAAAAAACCGGAGGAGCATGCCAAAGACGAGGCCATTACGGCTCGCCTTTAGGTGTCCTCCTCGGGATAGCGTCATTTAAAGAATGAAGGTCAGCACAATGTAAAAAAAAACCGCAAAAAAAAAAACCGGAGGAGCCTGCCGAAGATGAGGCCATTACGACTCGCCTTAAGGTGTCCTCCTCGGGATAGCATCATTTTAAGAACGTGGGTCAGCACAACATAAAAAAAACGGAAAAAATCGGAAAAAAAATAGAGGAGCCTGCTGAATATGAGTCCATTACAGCTCACTTTTAGGTATCCTCCACGGGATAGCATCATTTAAAGAACGAGGGTCAGCATAACGTATAAAAAAAAAAAGGAAAAAACTGGAAAAAAACGGAGGAGCCTACTGAAAATGAGGCGATTACGGCTCGCCTTTAGGTGTCCTCCTCGGGATAGCGTCATTTACAGAACGAGGGTCAGAGCAACGTAAAAAAAAACAAAAACAAAAACCGGAAAAAAAACCAGAGGAGCCTGCCGAAGATGTGGCCATTACAGCTCGCCTGAAGGTGTCCTCCTCGGGGTAGCATCATTTAATGAACGAGGGTCAGCACAACGTAAAAAAAAACAAAAAAAACTGAAAAAAAAAATGGAAGCGCATGCTGAAGATGAGGCCATTACGGCTCGCCTTTAGGTATCCTCCTCGGGATAGCGTCATTTAAAGAACGAGGGTCAGAACAACGTAAAAAAAAAACCGGAAAAAAAACCGGAGGAGCTTGCTAAAGATGAGGCCATTACGGCTCGCCTTTAGGTGTCCACCTCGGGATAGCATCATTTAAAGAATGAGGGTCAGCACAACGTAAAAAAAAACCAGAAAAAAAATGGAGGAGACAGCTGAAGATGAGGCCATTACGGCTCGCCTTTAGGTGTCCTCCATGGGATAGCATCATTTAAAGAACGATGGTCAGCACAACGTAAAAAAAAAACAGAAAAAAACTGCAGGAGCTTGCTGAAGATGAGGCCGTAACGGCTCGCCTTTAGGTATCCTCCTCGGGATAGCGTCATTTAAAGAACGAGGGTAAGCATAACGTATAAGAAAAAGGAAAAAACCGGAAAAAAAATGGAGGAACCTGCTGAAGATGAGGAGATTACGGCTCGCCTTTAGGTGTCCTCCTCAGGAACACGTCATTTAAAGAACGAAGGTCAGCACAACGTTAAAAAAAAAACCAGAAAAAAACGGAGGAGCCTGCCGCAGATGAGGCCATTACGGCTAGCCTTTAGGTGTCCTCCTCGGGATAGTGTCATTTAAAGAACGAGGGTCAGCACAACGTACAAAAAAAATCCGGAGGAGCCTGCCGAAGATGAGGCCATTACGGCTCGCCTTTAGGTGTCCTCTTCAGGATAGCGTTATTTAAAGAATGAGGGTCAGCACAACGTAAAAAAATAAAAAATAATAAAAAAAAACCCGGAAAGAAAAAAATGGAGGAGCCTGCCGAAGATGAGGCCCTTAAGGCTCGCCTTTAGGTGTCCTCCGGGATAGCGTCATTTAAAGAACGAGGGTCAGCACAACGTAAAAAAAAAAGAAGAAAAAAAGGAAAAAAACCGAAAAAAAAACCGGAGGAACCTGCCGAAGATGAGGCCATTACGGCTCACCTTTAGGTGTCCTCCTCGGGATAGCATCATTTAAAGAAGGAGGGTCAGCACAACGTAAAAAAAACGGTAAAAATCAGAAAAAAATAGAAGTGCCTGCTGAAGATGAGGCCATTATGGCTCGCCTTTAGGTATCCTCCTCGGGATAGCGTCATTTAAGGAACGAGGGTAAGCATAGCGTATAAAAAAAACGAAAAAAACCGGAAAAAAAACGGAGGAGCCTGTTGAAGATGAGGCGATTACGGCTCGCCTTTAGATGTCCTCCTCAGGAACGCGTCATTTAAAGAACGAGGGTAAGCACAACGTTAAAAAAAAACCCGGAAAAAAAATGGAGGAGCCTGCCGAAGATGAGGCCATTACGGCTCGCCTTTTGGTGTCCTCCTCGGGATAGCGTCATTTAAAGAACGAGGGTCAGCACAACGTACAAAAAAAAAAAACCGGAGGAGCATGCCGAATATGAGGCCATTACGACTCGCCTTTAGGTGTCCTCCTCGGGAAAGCGTCATTTAAAGAACGAAGGTCAGCACAACGTAAAAAAAAAACGTAAAAAAAAACCAGAGGAGCCTGCCGAAGATGAGGCCATTACGACTCGCCTTAAGGTGTCCTCCTCGGGATAGCATCATTTAAAGAACGAGGGTCAGCACAACGTAAAAAAACGGAAAAAATCAGAAAAAAATAGGGGAGCCTGCTGAAGATGCGGCCATTACAGCTCCCCTTTAGGTATCCTCCTCGGGATAGCGTCATTTAAAGAACGAGGGTCAGCATAACGTATAAAAAAAAGGAAAAAATCGGAAAAAATGGAGGAGCCTACTGAAAATGAGGCGATTACGGCTCGCCTTTAGGGGTCCTCCTCGGATAGCGTCATTTACAGAACGAGGGTCAGAGCAACGTAAAAAAAAAACAAAAACAAAAACCGGAAAAAAAACCGGAGGAGCCTGCCAAAGATGAGGCCATTACAGCTTGCCTGAAGGTGTCCTCCTCGGGATAGCCTCATTTAAAGGAAAAAAAAATGGAGGAGCCTGCTGAAGATGAGGCCATTACGGCTCGCCTTTAGGTATCTTCCTCGGGATAGCGTCATTTAAAGAATGAGGGTCATCATAACGTATAAAAAAAACGAAAAAACCGGAAAAAAAAACGGAGGAGCCTGCTGAAGATGAGGCGATTACGGCTCGCCTTTAGGTTTCCTCCTCAAGAACGCGTTATTTAAGGAATGAGGGTAAGCACAACGTTAAAAAAAAACCCGGAAAAAAAAATGGAGGAGACTGCCGAAGATGAGGCCATTACGGCTCGCCTTTAGGTGTCCTCCTCGGATAGCGTCATTTATAGAACGAGGGTCAGCACAATATAAAAAAAAAAAGGAAAAAAACCGAAAAAAAAAACCAGAGGAACCTGCCGAAGATGAGGCCATTACGACTCACCTTTAGGTGTCCACCTCGGGATAGCATCATTTACAGAACGAGGGTGAGCACAACGTAAAAAAAACGGAAAAACCGGAAAAAAATAGAGCAGCCTGCTGAAGATGAGGCCATTACGGCTTGCCTTTAGGTATCCTCCTCGGGATAGCGTCATTTAAAGAACGAGGGTAAGCATAACGTATAAAAAAAAGGAAAAAATCGGAAAAAAAATGGAGCAACCTTTTGAAGATGAAGCGATTACGGCTCGCCTTTCGGTGTCCTCCTCAGGAACGCGTCATTTAAAGAACGAGGGTCAGCACAACGTTAAAAAAAATCCCGAAAAAAAACGGAGGAGCCTGCCGAAGATGAGCCATTACGGCTCGCCTTTAGGTGTCCTCCTCGGGATAGCGTCATTTAAAGAACGAGGGTCAGCACAACGTACAGAAAAAAAAACCGGAGGAGCATGCCAAAGACGAGGCCATTACGGCTCGCCTTTAGGTGTCCTCCTCGGGATAGCGTCATTTAAAGAATGAAGGTCAGCACAATGTAAAAAAAAACCGCAAAAAAAAAAACCGGAGGAGCCTGCCGAAGATGAGGCCATTACGACTCGCCTTAAGGTGTCCTCCTCGGGATAGCATCATTTTAAGAACGTGGGTCAGCACAACATAAAAAAAACGGAAAAAAATCGGAAAAAAAATAGAGGAGCCTGCTGAATATGCGGCCATTACAGCTCACTTTTAGGTATCCTCCACGGGATAGCATCATTTAAAGAACGAGGGTCAGCATAACGTATAAAAAAAAAAGGGAAAAAACTGGAAAAAACGGAGGAGCCTACTGAAAATGAGGCGATTACGGCTCGCCTTTAGGTGTCCTCCTCGGGATAGCGTCATTTACAGAACGAGGGTCAGAGCAACGTAAAAAAAAACAAAAACAAAAACCGGAAAAAAAACCAGAGGAGCCTGCCGAAGATGTGGCCATTACAGCTCGCCTGAAGGTGTCCTCCTCGGGATAGCATCATTTAATGAACGAGGGTCAGCACAACGTAAAAAAAAACAAAAAAAACTGAAAAAAAAAATGGAAGAGCATGCTGAAGATGAGGCCATTACGGCTCGCCTTTAGGTATCCTCCTCGGGATAGCGTCATTTAAAGAACGAGGGTCAGAACAACGTAAAAAAAAAACCGGAAAAAAAACCGGAGGAGCTTGCTAAAGATGAGGCCATTACGGCTCGCCTTTAGGTGTCCACCTCGGGATAGCATCATTTAAAGAATGAGGGTCAGCACAACGTAAAAAAAAACCAGAAAAAAAATGGAGGAGACAGCTGAAGATGAGGCCATTACGGCTCGCCTTTAGGTGTCCTCCATGGGATAGCATCATTTAAAGAACGATGGTCAGCACAACGTAAAAAAAAACCAGAAAAAAACTGCAGGAGCTTGCTGAAGATGAGGCCGTAACGGCTCGCCTTTAGGTATCCTCCTCGGGATAGCGTCATTTAAAGAACGAGGTAAGCATAACGTATAAGAAAAAGGAAAAAACCGGAAAAAAATGGAGGAACCTGCTGAAGATGTGGAGATTACGGCTCGCCTTTAGGTGTCCTCCTCAGGAACACGTCATTTAAAGAACGAAGGTCAGCACAACGTTAAAAAAAAAACCAGAAATAAACGGAGGAGCCTGCCGCAGATGAGGCCATTACGGCTAGCCTTTAGGTGTCCTCCTCGGGATAGTGTCATTTAAAGAACGAGGGTCAGCACAACGTACAAAAAAAATCCGGAGGAGCCTGCCGAAGATGAGGCCATTACGGCTCGCCTTTAGGTGTCCTCTTCAGGATAGCGTTATTTAAAGAATGAGGGTCAGCACAACGTAAAAAATAAAAAATAATAAAAAAAAACCCGGAAGGAAAAAAATGGAGGAGCCTGCCGAAGATGAGGCCCTTAAGGCTCGCCTTTAGGTGTCCTCCGGGATAGCGTCATTTAAAGAACGAGGGTCAGCACAACGTAAAAAAAAAGAAGAAAAAAAGGAAAAAAACCGAAAAAAAAAACCGGAGGAACCTGCCGAAGATGAGGCCATTACGGCTCACCTTTAGGTGTCCTCCTCGAGATAGCATCATTTAAAGAAGGAGGGTCAGCACAACGTAAAAAAAACGGTAAAAATCAGAAAAAAATAGAGGAGCCTGCTGAAGATGAGGCCATTATGGCTCGCCTTTAGGTATCCTCCTCGGGATAGCGTCATTTAAGGAATGAGGGTAAGCATAGCGTATAAAAAAAACGAAAAAACTAGAAAAAAAACGGAGGAGCCTGTTGAAGATGAGGCGATTACGGCTCGCCTTTAGGTGTCCTCCTCAGGAACGCGTCATTTAAAGAACGAGGGTAAGCACAACGTTAAAAAAAAACCCGGAAAAAAAATGGAGGAGCCTGCCGAAGATGAGGCCATTACGGCTCGCCTTTAGGTATCTTCCTCGGGATAGCGTCATTTAAAGAATGAGGGTCATCATAACGTATAAAAAAAATGAAAAAACCGGAAAAAAAACGGAGGAGCCTGCTGAAGAAGAGGCGATTACGGCTCGCCTTTAGGTTTCCTCCTCAAGAACGCGTTATTTAAGGAATGAGGGTCAGCACAACGTTAAAAAAAAAACCCGGAAAAAAAAATGGAGGAGCCTGCCGAAGATGAGGCCATTACGGCTCGCCTTTAGGTGTCCTCCTCGGGATAGCGTCATTTATAGAACGAGGGTCAGCACAATATAAAAAAAAAAGGAAAAAAACCGAAAAAAAAACCAGAGGAACCTGCCGAAGATGAAGCCATTACGACTCACCTTTAGGTGTCCTCCTCGGGATAGCGTCATTTATAGAACGAGGGTCAGCACAATATAAAAAAAAAAGGAAAAAAACCGAAAAAAAAAACCAGAGGAACCTGCCGAAGATGAGGCCATTACGACTCACCTTTAGGTGTCCACCTCGGGATAGCATCATTTACAGAACGAGGGTGAGCACAACGTAAAAAAAACGGAAAAACCGGGAAAAAATAGAGCAGCCTGCTGAAGATGAGGCCATTACGGCTTGCCTTTAGGTATCCTCCTCGGGATAGCGTCATTTAAAGAACGAGGGTAAGCATAACGTATAAAAAAAAGGAAAAAATCGGAAAAAAAATGGAGCAGCCTTTTGAAGATGAAGCGATTACGGCTCGCCTTTCGGTGTCCTCCTCAGGAACGCGTCATTTAAAGAACGAGGGTCAGCACAACGTTAAAAAAAATCCCGGAAAAAAACGGAGGAGCATGCCGAAGATGAGGCCATTACGGCTCGCCTTTAGGTGTCCTCCTCGGGATAGCGTCATTTAAAGAACGAGGGTCAGCACAACGTACAGAAAAAAAAACCGGAGGAGCATGCCAAAGACGAGGCCATTACGGCTCGCCTTTAGGTGTCCTCCTCGGGATAGCGTCATTTAAAGAATGAAGGTCAGCACAATGTAAAAAAAAAACCGCAAAAAAAAAACCGGAGGAGCCTGCCGAAGATGAGGCCATTACGACTCGCCTTAAGGTGTCCTCCTCGGGATAGCATCATTTTAAGAACGTGGGTCAGCACAACATAAAAAAAACGGAAAAAAATCGAAAAAAAAATAGAGGAGCCTGCTGAATATGCGGCCATTACAACTCACTTTTAGGTATCCTCCACGGGATAGCATCATTTAAAGAACGAGGGTCAGCATAACGTATAAAAAAAAAAAGGAAAAAACTGGAAAAAAACGGAGGAGCCTACTGAAAATGAGGCGATTACGGCTCGCCTTTAGGTGTCCTCCTCGGGATAGCGTCATTTACAGAACGAGGGTCAGAGCAACGTAAAAAAAAACAAAAACAAAAACCGGAAAAAAAACCAGAGGAGCCTGCCGAAGATGTGGCCATTACAGCTCGCCTGAAGGTGTCCTCCTCGGGATAGCATCATTTAATGAACGAGGGTCAGCACAACGTAAAAAAAAACAAAAAAAACTGAAAAAAAAAATGGTAGAGCATGCTGAAGATGAGGCCATTACGGCTCGCCTTTAGGTATCCTCCTCGGGATAGCGTCATTTAAAGAACGAGGGTCAGAACAACGTAAAAAAAACCGGAAAAAAAACCGGAGGAGCTTGCTAAAGATGAGGCCATTACGGCTCGCCTTTAGGTGTCCACCTCGGGATAGCATCATTTAAAGAATGAGGGTCAGCACAACGTAAAAAAAAACCAGAAAAAAAATGGAGGAGACAGCAGAAGATGAGGCCATTACGGCTCGCCTTTAGGTGTCCTCCATGGGATAGCGTCATTTAAAGAACGATGGTCAGCACAACGTAAAAAAAAACCAGAAAAAAACTGCAGGAGCTTGCTGAAGATGAGGCCGTAACGGCTCGCCTTTAGGTATCCTCCTCGGGATAGCGTCATTTAAAGAACGAGGGTAAGCATAACGTATAAGAAAAAGGAAAAAACCGGAAAAAAAATGGAGGAACCTGCTGAAGATGAGGAGATTACGGCTCGCCTTTAGGTGTCCTCCTCAGGAACGCGTCATTTAAAGAACGAAGGTCAGCACAACGTTAAAAAAAAAACCAGAAAAAAACGGAGGAGCCTGCCGCAGATGAGGCCATTACGGCTAGCCTTTAGGTGTCCTCCTCGGGATAGTGTCATTTAAAGAACGAGGGTCAGCACAACGTACAAAAAAAATCCGGAGGAGCCTGCCGAAGATGAGGCCATTACGGCTCGCCTTTAGGTGTCCTCTTCAGGATAGCGTTATTTAAAGAATGAGGGTCAGCACAACGTAAAAAAATAAAAAATAATAAAAAAAAACCCGGAAAGAAAAAAATGGAGGAGCCTGCCGAAGATGAGGCCCTTAAGGCTCGCCTTTAGGTGTCCTCCGGGATAGCGTCATTTAAAGAACGAGGGTCAGCACAACGTAAAAAAAAAAGAAGAAAAAAAGGAAAAAAACCGAAAAAAAAACCGGAGGAACCTGCCGAAGATGAGGCCATTACGGCTCACCTTTAGGTGTCCTCCTCGAGATAGCATCATTTAAAGAAGGAGGGTCAGCACAACGTAAAAAAAACGGTAAAAATCAGAAAAAAATAGAGGAGCCTGCTGAAGATGAGGCCATTATGGCTCGCCTTTAGGTATCCTCCTCGGGATAGCGTCATTTAAGGAATGAGGGTAAGCATAGCGTATAAAAAAAACGAAAAAACTAGAAAAAAAACGGAGGAGCCTATTGAAGATGAGGCGATTACGGCTCGCCTTTAGGTGTCCTCCTCAGGAACGCGTCATTTATAGAACGAGGGTAAGCACAACGTTAAAAAAAAACCCGGAAAAAAATGGAGGAGCCTGCCGAAGATGAGGCCATTACGGCTCGCCTTTAGGTATCTTCCTCGGGATAGCGTCATTTAAAGAATGAGGGTCATCATAACGTATAAAAAAAACGAATAAACCGGAAAAAAAAACGGAGGAGCCTGCTGAAGAAGAGGCGATTACGGCTCGCCTTTAGGTTTCCTCCTCAAGAACGCGTTATTTAAGGAATGAGGGTCAGCACAACGTTAAAAAAAAACCCGGAAAAAAAAATGGAGGAGCCTGCCGAAGATGAGGCCATTACGGCTCGCCTTTAGGTGTCCTCCTCGGGATAGCGTCATTTATAGAACGAGGGTCAGCACAATATAAAAAAAAAGGAAAAAAACCGAAAAAAAAAACCAGAGGAACCTGCCGAAGATGAGGCCATTACGACTCACCTTTAGGTGTCCTCCTCGGGATAGCGTCATTTATAGAACGAGGGTCAGCACAATATAAAAAAAAAAGGAAAAAAACCGAAAAAAAAAACCAGAGGAACCTGCCGAAGATGAGGCCATTACGACTCACCTTTAGGTGTCCACCTCGGGATAGCATCATTTACAGAACGAGGGTGAGCACAACGTAAAAAAAACGGAAAAACCGGAAAAAAATAGAGCAGCCTGCTGAAGATGAGGCCATTACGGCTTGCCTTTAGGTATCCTCCTCGGGATAGCGTCATTTAAAGAACGAGGGTTAGAACAACGTAAAAAAAAAAAACAAAAATCGGAAAAAAAAACCGGAGGAGCCTGCCGAAGATAAGGCCATTACGGCTCTTGCCTGTAGGTGTACTCCTCGGGATAGTGTCATTTAAAGAACGAGGGTCAGCACAACGTAAAAAAAATCGGAAAAAAAAAATAGGAGGAGCCTGCCGAAGATAAGGCCACTACGGCTCTCGCCTGTAGGTGTCAACCTCGGGATATCATCATTTAAAGAACGAGGGTCAGCACAACGTAAAAAAAACGGAGGAGCCTGGAAAAGATGAGGCGATTACGGTTCGCCTTTAGGTGTCCTCCTCCGGATAGCGTAATTTAAAGAACGAGGGTCAGCACAACATAAAAAAAAACTGGTAAAAAAACACGGAGGAGCATGCCGAAGATGAGGCCACTACGGCTTGCCTTTAGGTGACTTCCTCGGGATAGCGTCATTTAAAGAACAAGGGTCAGCACAACGTAAAAAAAACCGGAAAAAAAAAAACTTAAAAAAAATCGGAGGACCTACCGAAGATGAGACCATTACGGCTCGGCTTTAGGTGTCCTCATCGGGATAGCATCTTTTAAAGAACGAGGTTCAGCACAACGTAACAAAAAAGACAGAAAAAATCGGAAAAAAGTAGAGGAGCCTGCTGAAGATGAGACCATTACGGCTCACCTTTAGGTATCCTCCTCGAGATAGCGTCATTTAAAGAACGAGGGTCAACATAACATATAAAAAAAGGAAAAAACCGGAAAAAAAAAACGGAGGAGCAGCTGAAGATGAGGCGATTACGGCTCGCCTCTAGGTGTCCTCCTCGCGATACCGTCATTAAAAGAATGAGGGTCAGCACAACATTAAAAAAAACCCGGAAGAAAATGGAGGAGCCTGCCGATGATGAGGTCATTACGGCCAACCTTTAGGTGTCCTCCTCGGGATAGCTTCATTTAAAGAACAAGGGTCAGAACAACGTAAAAAAAAAGGGAAAAAAACCGAAAAAAAACAGAAGGAGCCTGCCGAAGATGAGGCCATTACGGCTCGCCTTTAGGTGTCCTCCTCTGGATAGCGTCATTTAAAGAACGAGGGTCAGAACAATGTATAAAAAAAAACCGGAAAAAAAAACCGGAGGAGCTTGCCGATGATGAGGCGATTACGGCTCGCCTATAGGTGTCCTCGGGATAGCATCATTTAAAGAACGAGGGTCAGCACAACGTATAAAAAAACCAGAAAAAAAACCGGAGGAGCCTGCCGAAGATGAGGCCATTACGGCTCGCTTTTAGGTGACCTCCTCGGGATAGCATCATTTAAAGAACGAGGGTCAGCACAATGTAAAAAAAAAATAGAAAAAACCGAAAAAAAATAGAGGAGCCTGCTGAAGATGAGGCCATTACGGCTCGCCTTTAGGTATCCTCCTCGGGATAGCGTCATTTAAAGAACGAGGGTCAGCATAACGTATAAAAAATGAAAAATCAGAAAAAAAAACGGAGGAGCCTGCTGAAGATGAGGCTATTACGGCTCGCCTTTAGGTGTCCACCTCGGGATAGCGTTACTTAAAGAACGAGGGTCAGCACAACGTACAAAAAAAAACCGGAGGAGCCTGCCGAAGATGAGTCCATTACGGCTCGCCTTTAGGTGTCCTCCTCAAGATAGCGTCATTTAAAGAATGAGGTTCAGCACAACGTAAAAAAATAAAAAAATAAAAAATAAAAAAAAATAAAAATAAAAAAAACCCGGAAAAAAAATGGACGAGCTTGCCGAAGTTGAGGCCATTACGGCTCGCCTTTAGGTGTCCTCCTCTGGATAGTGTCATTTAAAGAACGACGGTCAGCATAACGTATAAAAAAAGGGAAAAATTGGAAAAAAATGGAGGAGCTTGCTGAAGATGAGGCGATTACGGCTCGCCTTTAGGTGTCCTCCTCAGGATAGCGTCATTTAAAGAACGAGGGTTAGCACAACGTTAAAAAAAAAACCCAGAAAAAAAACGGAGGAGCCTGCCGAAGATGAGGCCATTACGGCTCGCCTTTAGGTGTCCTCCTCGGGATAGCGTCATTTAAATAACGAGGGTTAGAACAACAAAAAAAAAAAACAAAAATCGGAAAGAAAAACTGGAGGAGCCTGCCGAAGATAAGCCCATTACGGCTCTCGCATGTAGGTGTCCTGCTCGGGTTAGTGTCATTTAAAGAACGAGGGTCAGCACAGCGTAAAAAAAAATCGGAAAAAAAAAAACAGGAGGAGCCTGCCGTAGATAATGCCACTGAGGCTCTCTCCTGTAGGTGTCCTCCTCGGGATAGTGTCATTTAAAGAACGAGGGTCAGCACAACGTAAAAAAAAACGGAGGAGCCTCGTAAAGATGAGGCGATTACGATTCGCCTTTAGGTGTCCTCCTTCGGATAGCGTAATTTAAAGAACGAGGGTTAGCACAACATAAAAAAAAACCGGTAAAAAAACACGGAGGAGCATGCCGAAGATGAGGCCACTACGGCTTGCCTTTAGGTGTCCTCCTCGGGATAGCGTCATTTAAAGAACGAGGGTCAGCACAACGTAAAAAAAAAACTGAAAAAAAAAACCGAAAAAAAAATTGGAGGAGCCTGCCGAAGATGAGGCCATTACGGCTCGCCTTTAGGTGTCCTCCTCGGGATAGCGTCATTTAAAGAACGAGGGTCAGCATAACATATAAAAAAAGGAAAAAATCGGAAAAACAAAACGGGTGAGCGGCTGAAGATGAGGCGATTACGGCTCGCTTCTAGATGTCCTCCTCACGATACCATCATTAAAAGAACGAGGGTCAGCACAACGTTAAAAAACCCGGAAAAAAATGGAGGAGCCTGCCGATGATGAGGTCATTACGGCATGCCTTTAGGTGTCCTCCTCGGGATAGCGTCATTTAAAGAACAAGGGTCAGAACAACGTAAAAAAAAAGGGAAAAAAACCGGAAAAAAACCGAAGGAGCCTGCCAAAGATGAGGCCGTTACGGCTCGCCTTTTGGTGTCCTCCTTTGGATAGCGTCATTTAAAGAACGAGGGTCAGAACAACGTATAAAAAAAACCGGAAAAAAAAAACCGGAGGAGCTTGCCGAAGATGAGGCGATTACGGCTCGCCTTTAGGTATCCTCGGGATAGCATCATTTAAAGAACGAGGGTCAGCACAACGTAAAAAAAAAAACGGAGGAGCCTGCTGAAGATGAGTCGATTACGTCTCACCTTTAGGTGTCCTCCTCGGGATAACGTCATTTAAAAAACGAGGGTCAACACAACATACAAAAAAAAAACCCGGTAAAAAACCCGGACGAGCCTGCCGAAGATGAGGCCATTACGGTTCGCCTTTTGGTGTGCTCCTCGGGATAGCGTCATTTAAAGAATGAGGGTCAGTACAACGTAAAAAAAACGGAAAAAAATGAAAAAAAACCTGAGAAACCTGCCGAAGATGAGGCCATTACGGCTCACCTTTAGGTGTCCTCCTCGGGATAGCGTCATTTAAAGAACGAGGGTCAACACAACGTAAAAAAAATACCAAAAAAAAAATGGAGGAGCCTGCCGAAGATGAGGCCATTACGGCTCGCATTTAGGTGTCCTCCTCGAGATACCATCATTTAAAGAACGAGGGTCAGCACAACGTAAAAAAAACGGAAAAAATTGGAAAAAAAAAATAGAGGAGCCTCCTGAAGATGAGGCCATTTTGGCTCGCCTTTAGGTATCCTCCTCGGGATAGCGTCATTTAAAGAACGAGGGTCAGCACAACGTTAAAAAAAAACCCAGAAAAAAAATGGGGGAGCCTGCCGAAGATGAGGCCATTACGTCTCGCCTTTAGGTGTCCACCTCAGGATAGCATCATTTAAAGAACGAGGGTCAGCACAACGTAAAAAAAAACCGGAAAAAAACAAAAAAAAAACTGGAGGAGCCTGCCGAAGATGACGCCATTACGGCTCGCCTTTAGGTGTTCTCCACGGGATAGTGTCATTTAAAGAACGAGGGTCAGCACAACGTAAAAAAAAACCGGAAAAAAATGGAAGAGCCTTCTGAAGATGAGGCCATTACGGCTCGCCTTTAGGTGTCCACCTCGGGATAGCATCATTTAAAGAACGAGGGTCATCACAACGTAAAAAAAAATCGGAGGAGCCTGCCGAAGATGAGGCCATTACGTCTCGGCTTTAGGTGTCCTGCTCGGGATAGCGTCATTTAAAGAACGAGGGTCAGCACAACGTAAAAAAAACCGAAAAAAAGAAAACCGGAGGAGCCTGCCGAAGATAAGGCCATTACGGGCCGCCTTTAGGTGTCCTCCTCGGGATAGCATCATTTAAAGAACGAGGGTCAGCACAACGTAAAAAAAAACCGGAAAAAAAACCGAAAAAAAAATTGGAGGAGTCTGCCGAAGATGAGGCCATTATGGCTCGCCTTTAGGTGTCCTCCTCGGGATAGCATCTTTTAAAGAACGAGGGTCAGCACAACGTAACAAAAAAAAACCGAAAAATACCGAAAAAAAATAGAGGAGCCTGCTGAAGATGAGACCATTACGGCTCACCATTAGGTATCCTGCTCGAGATAGCGTCATTTAAAGAACGAGGGTCAGCATAACATATAAAAAAAGGAAAAAATCGGAAAAAAAAAACGGAGGAGCGGCTGAAGATGAGGCGATTACGACTCGATTCTAGATGTCCTCCTCACGATATCGTCATTAAAAGAACAAGGGTCAGCACAACGTTAAGAAAACCCAGAAAAAAATGGAGGAGCCTGCCGATGATGAGATCATTACGGCATACCTTTAGGCGTCCTTTTCGGGATAGCGTCATTTAAAGAACAAGGGTCAGAACAACGTAAAAAAAAAGGGAAAAAAACCGGAAAAAAACCGAAGGAGCCTGCCAAAGATGAGGCCGTTACGGCTCACCTTTTGGTGTCCTCCTTTGGATAGAGTCATTTAAAGAACGAGGGTCAGAACAACGTATAAAAAAAACCGGAAAAGAAAAACCGGAGGAGCTTGCCGAAGATGAGGCGATTACGGCTCGCCTTTAGGTATCCTCGGGATAGCATCTGATGTGTGGAAAACGATCCAACACAAAACTCACCGGCAAGTGTACTGGGTCGCATCAAGTAATAATAACTCACAAGAGTGAGGTCGATCCCACAGGGATTGAAGGATTGAGCAACTTTAGTTTAGTGGTTGATTTAGTCAATCGAATCAAGATTTGGTTGGGTAATTTGTGATTTGCAGAAGCTAAATTGCATGGAAAGTAAAGAGGGAAAGAGAAAGTGCAGTAAATTAAAGAGCAGGAAAGTAAATGTGCTGAATCTTAAAGAACAAGTAAAGTAAATTGCAGAAACTTAGATTGCAAGAAATGTAAATGACTGAATCTTAAAGTGCAAGAAATGTAAATTGCTTGAATTGTAAAAGGGATTGGGAGTTGGAATTGCAGAAATTGAACAAGAACAACTAAATTGCATTAAACATAAAAGAGAAAATTTAAGTGCAGTGAAGTAGATCTTAACAGAAAAGTAAAATGACTTGAGAATTTAAAGAACTGGAAAGCAGTGCTTAAGTTGCAGCAATTCTAAAAGGTGTTGAAGATCTCAGGAAATCAAAGAGACTAGAAAACAAATCTAGATCTCACTCCCTTCCTAGATCCAACAAGAGAAATTGCAAAAGAAGTAGAGAAAAGTAAATTGCAGAAGGAAAGTAGATGAAGAAGCAGTAAATAGAAATTCAAATTCAATTATGCAGAAAGAAAATAAACAAGATCCCAAGGTGAGATTGAAACAGAAGTTCTTCAATTCTCTACCCAAGATCCAAAGCAAGGAAATAAAAGAGTGCTCAAGCAAGAACCAAGAAGAAGAGAGATCAATTCTCCTTCCAAGTTCTCTCAGAAATTCAAAAAAAGCTCAGAATTAAAATGCAAGTAAAAAGGGAAAATTCAAAATGAAGTCTAGAGGTCCTAATTACATCAAACTAACTCCTATTTATACACTTTCTATTCTTGGATTTTGGAATTTGGGTGGGCTTTTGATTTGGTGAAGAAATGAATTAAATTGGATTTTTAATCCAATTCCTAGCCCAAATTACACCTCCAGGGGAAAGCTCAGTTGGAAAATCCAACTTAGCTTTCAAGCATGCTCCATCCGTGTCAAGTGTGGTGTGCCCAGCCTTGTTTGGGTGTCAATTGTATTAGAGCTAAGTTGGAAAATCCAACTTAGCTCTAGACCGTGTCATGATGTGCAAGGCTTCCTTCTTGGTGCACCAAAATGTGTTGCTGGGCCGTGTCATGATGCCTTGGTGTGCTAGGAGTGTGCGCCAAAGTGTGGAGGCTTGGGGGAGAGGCAATGCTCAGTTGGAATTTCCAACTTAGCTTTCCTTATAGCGCCTTTGCTTGAGACTTCAAGGTCCCAGGTTCAACACTTGGTGGAGGAAGCCTTGGAGCTAATTTCCTTGGTTGAGTGGGTGTTCTTCCCTTGTGTTTCCAAGAGTTCCCAAGTTCGAAACTTGGAGGAAGCATTTAAGCTATCTTTCCTTGATTTTCCTTGCAAGCTTGATGGTCCTCCTTCCTTATGTTTCAAAGAATACCCAAGTTCAAGTCCTGGAGGAAGCATTCTAGCTATTTATTCTCAAATTCCCTTGCAAGGAGTGGTGTGTGGTTCCAAGTTCGAACCATGGAGGATGCATTTTGGCCATTTCTTCTTGAATTTCCTTGCAAGGTGAGTTCCTTGCTTCTCCTTGGTCCTTGGTTCGAATCTTGTTGGCTTCACCCCTTGGAATTTTCTTCTTGAATTAATATGGAGAAGTCCCGATAAAGTTAACTTAGTTAACTTAGCTTTGCACCATTTCCTTGCTTTCTTTAGTGCTCAGTTAACTATTTTAACTTAGCTTTGTGACTTTCTTCTCCTTCCATTCCTTGTGAAGCTCAGTTTGCTTCCTCAACTTAGCTTCCCTTTCTTCCTCAATGTGGTCATACTTTTCCTTCCCTTTTCCACGCTTTCTCTTTTCCTTTGGACACGCTTCTTGCTTCCTTGGGCACATTTCTTATGCCACGCTTTTCTTCTTTTCTTCTTTCTTCACCTACAAGCAATCAAAACAACCAATCAAAGTATCACTAAATTCACAAGGTTTACAAATCATTAAAATTCAATTAAATTTAGCTTAAACCTCATGATTTAGCATCAATTACATGGTGGTTTTTTGATTCAAAGAAGTCATGCATTTTTCACTCCAAATTACTTACTTAGAATGCAAGAAAGTGCATAAAACTTAATAAAAACAAGGAAAAAGGCTAGTGAAACTAGGCTAAGATGACTTGTCATCACAACACCAAACTTAAAACTTGCTTGTCCCCAAGCAAGAAAAGAATTATGCTCAAGGGTTCTTTCAATTAGAATGGATTTGAGGAATTACATGTACTATCCTTTGAGTGAAGTGATTAAGTGACAGTAGGGTGAACTCTAAATTATATGCTCATGCAAGGGCTTCAGTCCTTACTAGTCCCTACATCTTGGAAGTCTTAGGTCTTAGAACTTTCATCCCAATGGTATCATGGAGATCTCTTTATATGTAATCACCTTGAAGCAGCTTATGATTTGTGTTTTTGGCTTTGACTCTAAGTGTCATGTCTCAAAGCGGCTCTTTAGATAAGCTTTCAATCAATACTCCTAAACCAGTTGGTTTTAAGGTATTAGGTGTTGAAGCACCCCTTAGGATTTACTTGCTCAAGCCTCTCTCTTTGACACAATTCGACCACAAGCATTTACTAGGATAATAACTCTTTGAGTTCTTGTTTCTTTCTTCTTTTCTGCCTAGTAATTGATGCTCAGAGCCTTGGGCCATGTTCTCTTTGTTTTTTTTATCTTCTTTATTTTCTTTTGTTTGCTGCTTCTTGGATCAATAAATGTTTGAAAATCTCCACTATACTTCTTTGAACTCTATGTTCTGCCTATGAGCTCCCATGCAAGTTTTCATAAGCATGCAACCTCAATGCATAATCATACAACTAGAACCACCACTTCTCCTAATCTTTTGCTTGCCTCAAAATTGTTTAATTTCTCAATCCTTCTTTTCAAAGAACTATCATGTGGTGCCCTTTTTTGAAATCTTGAGTGCATGCAAGTTTGAAAAGTGTAGTGTTGTGAATAGTCAAGAAATCTTAATTATTGAATTATAGAACAACTATATTATGCAGACAGGCAGGGGTATTATATCACTTTCAATCATAGCAGTGTCTATTGTAAAGTAATTATTGAACAATACAACCTTTTGGAATTTACTTGCTATCCGCCTCCTCATCATCATCATTGCTGGTCTTCACATTCTTTCATCTCTTTGATTGATGATGCTTAATCTTTCCAAAAGTTTGTATGGTGCTCTGCAGTGATATTGAAAGTTGCTTGTTCCCCAAGCACTTAAAAAATGGTTAGCATGCATGATTTATTTGTGGGCTTTTGAACTTACTTTGGTGTGGGAACACCAAACTTAGTACCTTGCCAATGGTTCTCATGCATCAAATTAACCATGTGTGAAACTTTCTTTTTTTTTTCTTTTTCAAAAGCAATAAAACTGAAAACTAGGAAACAGCAGAATAGTTAGCTAGTTTTTCTAAATGCTTGAAGCTAGCATTATGCAGAAGGTGAGAATGTATTTTATGATGGGATTTTGGTGGAACACCAAACTTAGAATCCTTCATTCTCCCTTAGATTGTTTTGGTGTGCAACACCAAACTTAGCTTCTTGCAATATAGATAAAACTAATCAACCTTTTTATTGAAATAACTATGAAAAGAAAGTTACCTCAGGTTGGGTTGCCTCCCAACAAGCGCTTCTTTATTGTCACTAGCTTGACATCCTCCATTCTTTGATCATGGAGGTTGAAAATCCTGTTGCCTTTGATTTTCTCCTCTCACTATGGACTTCCCTCCGGTCTCTTCCATTTCTTGGTGCCCTTCTTCAGAAATTACAGAGGTGGAGAACTCTCTCCTGGTTCATGTCATACAACCAAAATAGCAAAGAAACACAGAGCACTTTGTAGCTTGAGTGCAGTGAGAGTTAGTAGAGACAAAATCTCAAACAGTTAGTGTGCAAGTTAGAAATAAGGAAAATGAACAAAAATAAAGAAAAAGTGCTTAATCTAGACCACCACCTTACTTAATCATTGTCAATCTAATCAATCCCCGGCAACGGCGCCAAAAACTTGATGTGTGGAAAACGATCCAACACAAAACTCACCGGCAAGTGTACCGGGTCACATCAAGTAATAATAACTCACAAGAGTGAGGTCGATCCCACAGGGATTGAAGGATTGAGCAACTTTAGTTTAGTGGTTGATTTAGTCAAGCGAATCAAGATTTGGTTGGGTAATTTGTGATTTGCAGAAGCTAAATTGCATGGAAAGTAAAGAGGGAAAGAGAAAGTGCAGTAAATTAAAGAGCAGGAAAGTAAATGTGCTGAATCTTAAAGAACAAGTAAAGTAAATTGCAGAAACTTAGATTGCAAGAAATGTAAATGACTGAATCTTAAAGTGCAAGAAATGTAAATTGCTTGAATTGTAAAAGGGATTGGGAGTTGGAATTGCAGAAATTGAACAAGAACAACTAAATTGCATTAAACATAAAAGAGAAAATTTAAGTGCAGTGAAGTAGATCTTAACAGAAAAGTAAAATGACTTGAGAATTTAAAGAACTGGAAAGCAGTGCTTAAGTTGCAGCAATTCTAAAAGGTGTTGAAGATCTCAGGAAATCAAAGAGACTAGAAAACAAATCTAGATCTCACTCCCTTCCTAGATCCAACAAGAGAAATTGCAAAAGAAGTAGAGAAAAGTAAATTGCAGAAGGAAAGTAGATGAAGAAGCAGTAAATAGAAATTCAAATTCAATTATGCAGAAAGAAAATAAACAAGATCCCAAGGTGAGATTGAAACAGAAGTTCTTCAATTCTCTACCCAAGATCCAAAGCAAGGAAATAAAAGAGTGCTCAAGCAAGAACCAAGAAGAAGAGAGATCAATTCTCCTTCCAAGTTCTCTCAGAAATTCAAAAAAAGCTCAGAATTAAAATGCAAGTAAAAAGGGAAAATTCAAAATGAAGTCTAGAGGTCCTAATTACATCAAACTAACTCCTATTTATACACTTTCTATTCTTGGATTTTGGAATTTGGGTGGGCTTTTGATTTGGTGAAGAAATGAATTAAATTGGATTTTTAATCCAATTCCTAGCCCAAATTACACCTCCAGGGGAAAGCTCAGTTGGAAAATCCAACTTAGCTTTCAAGCATGCTCCATCCGTGTCAAGTGTGGTGTGCCCAGCCTTGTTTGGGTGTCAATTGTATTAGAGCTAAGTTGGAAAATCCAACTTAGCTCTAGACCGTGTCATGATGTGCAAGGCTTCCTTCTTGGTGCGCCAAAATGTGTTGCTGGGCCGTGTCATGATGCCTTGGTGTGCTAGGAGTGTGCGCCAAAGTGTGGAGGCTTGGGGGAGAGGCAATGCTCAGTTGGAATTTCCAACTTAGCTTTCCTTATAGCGCCTTTGCTTGAGACTTCAAGGTCCCAGGTTCAACACTTGGTGGAGGAAGCCTTGGAGCTAATTTCCTTGGTTGAGTGGGTGTTCTTCCCTTGTGTTTCCAAGAGTTCCCAAGTTCGAAACTTGGAGGAAGCATTTAAGCTATCTTTCCTTGATTTTCCTTGCAAGCTTGATGGTGCTCCTTCCTTATGTTTCAAAGAATACCCAAGTTCAAGTCCTGGAGGAAGCATTCTAGCTATTTATTCTCAAATTCCCTTGCAAGGAGTGGCGTGTGGTTCCAAGTTCGAACCATGGAGGATGCATTTTGGCCATTTCTTCTTGAATTTCCTTGCAAGGTGAGTTCCTTGCTTCTCCTTGGTCCTTGGTTCGAATCTTGTTGGCTTCACCCCTTGGAATTTTCTTCTTGAATTAATATGGAGAAGTCCCAATAAAGTTAACTTAGTTAACTTAGCTTTGCACCATTTCCTTGCTTTCTTTAGTGCTCAGTTAACTATTTTAACTTAGCTTTGTGACTTTCTTCTCCTTCCATTCCTTGTGAAGCTCAGTTTGCTTCCTCAACTTAGCTTCCCTTTCTTCCTCAATGTGGTCATACTTTTCCTTCCCTTTTCCACGCTTTCTCTTTTCCTTTGGACACGCTTCTTGCTTCCTTGGGCACATTTCTTATGCCACGCTTTTCTTCTTTTCTTCTTTCTTCACCTACAAGCAATCAAAACAACCAATCAAAGTATCACTAAATTCACAAGGTTTACAAATCATTAAAATTCAATTAAATTTAGCTTAAACCTCATGATTTAGCATCAATTACATGGTGGTTTTTTGATTCAAAGAAGTCATGCATTTTTCACTCCAAATTACTTACTTAGAATGCAAGAAAGTGCATAAAACTTAATAAAAACAAGGAAAAAGGCTAGTGAAACTAGGCTAAGTTGACTTGTCATCAGCATCATTTAAAGAACGAGGATCAGCACAACGTAAAAAAAAAAAAACGGAGGAGCCTGCTGAAGATGAGTCGATTACGTCTCGCCTTTAGGTGTCCTCCTGGGGATAGCGTCATTTAAAAAACGAGGGTCAGCACAACGTACAAAAAAAAACCCGGTAAAAAAACCCGGACGAGCCTGCCGAAGATGAGGCCATTACGGCTCGCCTTTAGGTGTCCTTCTCGGGATAGCGTCATTTAAAGAACGAGGGTCAGCACAACGTAAAAAAAAAAGCAAAAAAATGAAAAAAAATCGGAGGAACCTGCCGAAGATGAGGCCATTACGGCTCACCTTTAGGTGTCCTCCTCGGGATAGCGTCATTTAAAGAACGAGGGTCAACACAATGTAAAAAAAAACCAAAAAAAAATGGAGGAATCTACCGAAGATGAGGCCATTACGGCTCGCGTTTAGTTGTCCTCCTCGGGATACCATCATTTAAAGAACGAGGGTCAGCACAACGTAAAAAAACGGAAAAAATTAGAAAAAAAATAGAGGAGCCTCCTGAAGATGAGGCCATTATGGCTCGCCTTTAGGTATCCTCCTCGGGATAGCGTCATTTAAAGAACGAGGGTCAGCATAATGTATAAAAAAAAGGAAAAAAACCGGAAAAAAATGGAGGAGCCTGCTGAAGATGAGGCGATTACGGCTCGCCTTTAGGTGTCCTCCTCAGGATAGCGTCATTTAAAGAACGAGGCTCAGCACAACGTTTAAAAAAAAAACCCAGAAAAAAAAATGGGGGAGCCTGCCAAAGATGAGGCCATTACGGCTTGCCTTTTGGTGTCCACCTCAGGATAGCATCATTTAAAGAACGAGGGTCAGCACAATATAAAAAAAAAACCGGAAAAAACCAAAAAAAAAAAAACCAGAGGAGCCTGCCGAAGATGACGCCATTACGGCTCGCCTTTAGGTGTTCTCCACGGGATAGTGTCATTTAAAGAACGAGGGTCAACACAATGTAAAAAAAAACCAAAAAAAAAATGGAGGAATCTACCGAAGATGAGGCCATTACGGCTCGCGTTTAGTTGTCCTCCTCGGGATACCATCATTTAAAGAACGAGGGTCAGCACAACGTAAAAAAACGGAAAAAATTAGAAAAAAAATAGAGGAGCCTCCTGAAGATGAGGCCATTATGGCTCGCCTTTAGGTATCCTCCTCGGGATAGCGTCATTTAAAGAACGAGGGTCAGCATAATGTATAAAAAAAAGGAAAAAACCGGAAAAAAATGGAGGAGCCTGCTGAAGATGAGGCGATTACGGCTCGCCTTTAGGTGTCCTCCTCAGGATAGCGTCATTTAAAGAACGAGGCTCAGCACAACGTTTAAAAAAAAAACCCAGAAAAAAAAATGGGGGAGCCTGCCAAAGATGAGGCCATTACGGCTTGCCTTTAGGTGTCCACCTCAGGATAGCATCATTTAAAGAACGAGGGTCAGCACAATATAAAAAAAAAACCGGAAAAAACCAAAAAAAAAAAAACCAGAGGAGCCTGCCGAAGATGACGCCATTACGGCTCGCCTTTAGGTGTTCTCCACGGGATAGTGTCATTTAAAGAACGAGGGTCAACACAATGTAAAAAAAAACCAAAAAAAAAATGGAGGAATCTACCGAAGATGAGGCCATTACGGCTCGCGTTTAGTTGTCCTCCTCGGGATACCATCATTTAAAGAACGAGGGTCAGCACAACGTAAAAAAACGGAAAAAATTAGAAAAAAAATAGAGGAGCCTCCTGAAGATGAGGCCATTATGGCTCGCCTTTAGGTATCCTCCTCGGGATAGCGTCATTTAAAGAACGAGGGTCAGCATAATGTATAAAAAAAAGGAAAAAACCGGAAAAAAATGGAGGAGCCTGCTGAAGATGAGGCGATTACGGCTCGCCTTTAGGTGTCCTCCTCAGGATAGCGTCATTTAAAGAACGAGGCTCAGCACAACGTTTAAAAAAAAACCCAGAAAAAAAATGGGGGAGCCTGCCAAAGATGAGGCCATTACGGCTTGCCTTTAGGTGTCCACCTCAGGATAGCATCATTTAAAGAACGAGGGTCAGCACAATATAAAAAAAAAAACGGAAAAAAACCAAAAAAAAAAACCAGAGGAGCCTGCCGAAGATGACGCCATTACGGCTCGCCTTTAGGTGTTCTCCACGGGATAGTGTCATTTAAAGAACAAGGGTCAGCACAACGTAAAAAAAAAACCAGAAAAAAAAATGGAGGAGCCTTCTGAAGATGATGCCATTACGGCTCGCCTTTAGGTGTCCACCTCTGGATAGCATCATTTAAAGAACGAGGGTCATCACAATGTAAAAAAAAATCGGAGGAGCCTGCCGAATATGAGGCCATTACAGCTCGGCTTTAGGTGTCCTGCTCGGGATAGCGTCATTTAAAGAACGAGGGTCAGCACAACTTAAAAAAAACCGAAAAAAAGAAAACCAGAGGAGACTGCCGAAGATAAGGCCATTACGGGCCGCCTTTAGGTGTCCTCCTCGGGATAGCATCATTTAAAGAACGAGGGTCAGCACAACGTAAAAAAACAAAAAAACCGGAAAAAATACAGGAGCCTGCTGAAGATGAGACCATTACGGCTAGCCTTTAGGTATCCTCCTCGAGATAGCGTCATTTAAAGAACGAGGGTCAGCATAACGTATAAAAAAAAGGAAAAAACCGGAAAAAAAAAACGGAGGAGCCTGCTGAAGATGAGGAGATTACGGCTCGCCTTTAGTTGTCCTACTCACAATAGCGTCATTTAAAGAATGAGGGTCAGCACAACCTTAAAAAATCCCGGAAAAAAAACGGAGGAGCCTACCGAAGATGAGGACATTACGGCTCGCCTTTAGATGTCCTCCTCAGGATAGCGTCATTTAAAAAACGAGGGTCAGAATAACGTAAAAAAAAGGGAAAAAAAACCGAAAAAAAAAACTGGAGGAGCCTGCCAAAGATGAGGCCATTACGGCTCGCCTTTAGTTGTCCTCCTCCGGATAGCGTCATTTAAAGAACGAGGGTCAGAACAACGTAAACAAAAAAACCGAAAAAAACCGGAGGAGCTTGCCGAAGATGAGGCGATTACGGCTCCCCTTTAGGTGTCCTCGGGATAGCATCATTTAAAGAACGAGGGTCAGCACAACGTAAAAAAAAACGGAGGAGCCTGTTGAAGATGAGTCGATTATGTCTCGCCTTTAGGTGTCCTCCTCGGGATATCGTCATTTAAAGAACGAGGGTCAGCACAACGTACAAAAAAAAACAACCCGGGAAAAAAACCGGAGGAGCCTGCCGAAGATGAGGCCTTTACGGCCCGCCTTTAGGTGTCCTCCTCGGGATAGTGTCATTTAAAGAACAAGGGTCAGCACAACGTAAAAAAAAACAAAAAAAAAAACAGGAGGAACCTGCCGAAGATGAGGCCATTACGGCTCACCTTTAGATGTCCTCCTCGGGATAGCGTCATTTAAAGAACGAGGGTCAGCACAACGTAAAAAAAAAAACCGAAAAAAACTAGAGGAGCCTGCCGAAGATGAGGCCATTACGGCTCGCCTTTAGGTGTCCTCCTCGGGATAGCATCATTTAAAGAACGAGGGTCAGCACAACGTAAAAAAAACGGAAAAAATTGGAAAAAAAATAGAGGAGCCTGCTGAAGATGAGGCCGTTACGGCTCGCCTTTAAGTATCCTCCTCGGGATAGCGTCATTTAAAGAACGAGGGTCAGCATAACGTATAAAAAAAAGGAAAAAACCGGAAAAAAATGGAGGAGCCTGCTGAAGATGACGCGATTACGGCTCGCCTTTAGGTATCAACCTCCGGAGAGCCTCATTTAAAGAACGAGGGTCACCACAACGTTAAAAAAACCCAGAAAAAAATGGAGGAGCCTGCCGAAGATGAGGCCATTACGGATCGCCTTTAGGTGTCCACCTCGGGATAGCACCATTTAAAGAACGAGGGTCAGCACAACGTAAAAAAAAACCGGAAAAAAACCAAAAAGAAACCCGGAGGAGCCTTCCGAAGATAACGCCATTACGGCTCGCCTTTAGGTGTTCTCCTCGGGATAGTGTCATTTAAAGAACGAGGGTCAGCACAACGTAAAAAAAAACCAGAAAAAAAAATGGAGGAACCTGCCGAAGATGAGGCCATTACGGCTCGCCTTTAGGTGTCCACCTCGGGATAACATCATTTAAAGAACGAGGGTCAGCACAACGTAAAAAAAATGGTAAAAAAAAATGGAGGTGCCTGCCGAAGATGAGGCCACTACGGCTCGCCTTTAGGTGTCCTCCTCGGGATAGCGTCATTTAAAGAACGAGGGTCAGCACAACGTAAAAAAAAAAAATAGAGGAGCCTGCTGAATATGAGACCATTACGGCTAGCCTTTAGGTATCCTCCTCGAGAAAGCGTCATTTAAACAACGAGGGTCAGCATAACATATAAAAAAAATGAAAAAACCGGAAAAAAAACGGAGGAGGCTGCTGAAGATGAGGCGATTACGGCTCGCATTTAAGTGTCCTCCCCAGGATAGCGTCATTTAAAGAACTAGGGTCAGAACAACGTAAAAAAAAAAGGGAAAAAAACCGAAAAAAAAACTGGAGGAACCTGCCAAAGATGAGGCCATTACGGCTCGCCTTTAGTTGTCCTCCTCCGTAGCGTCATTTAAAGAACGAGGGTCAGAACAACGTAAACAAAAAAACCAAAAAAAAAGGAGGAGCCTGCCGAAGATGAGGCCATTACAGCTCGCCTTTAGGTGTCCTCCTCGAGATAGCATCATTTAAAAAACGAGGGTCAGCACAACGTAAAAAAAAAAAAGACCGAAAAAAAAATCGGAGGAACCTGCCTAAGATGAGGATATTACGGCTCTCCTTTAGGTGTCCTCCTTGGGACAGTGTCATATAAAGAATGAGGGTCAGCACAACGTAAAAAAAAACCAGAAAAAAAAAACCGGAGGTGCCTGCCGAAGATGAGGCCATTATGGCTCGCCTTTAGGTGTCCTCCTCGGGATAGCATCATATAAAGAACGAGGGTCAGCACAATGTAAAAAAAAAACGGAAAAAATTAAAAAAAAAAATAGAGGAGCCTGCTCAAGATTTGCCATCACGGCTCGTCCTTAGGTATCCTCCTTAGGATAGCGTCATTTAAAGAACAAGGGTTAGCATAACGTATAAAAAAAAGGAAAAACTGGAAAAAAAATTGAGGAGCCTGCTGAAGATGGGTCGATTACATCTCGCCTTTAAGTGTCCTCCTCGGGATAGCGTCATTTAAAGAACGAAGGTCAGCACAACGTACAAAAAAAAAACTCGATAAAAAAACCGGAGGAGCCTGAGCAAGATGAGGCCATTACGGGTCGCCTTTAGGTGTCCTCCTCGAGATAGCGTCATTTAAAGAACGAGGGTCAGCACAACGAGAAAAAAAAAATGAAAAAAAAAACCGGAAGAACCTGACGAAGATGAGGCGCTTACGGCTCGCCTTTAGGTGTCATCCTCGGGATAGCATCATTTAAAGAACGAGGGTCAACACAACGTAAAAAAAAACAGAAAAAATTGGAAAAAAAATAGAGGAGCCTGCTGAAGATGAGGCCATTACGGCTCGCCTTTAGGTATCCTCCTCGGGATAGCGTCATTTAAAGAACGAGGGTCAGCATAACGTATAAAAAAGGAAAAAACCAGAAAAAAAATGGAGAAGCCTGTTGAAGACGAGGCGCTTACGGCTCGCATTTAGGTGTCCTCCTCAAGATAGCGTCATTTAAAGAACGATGGAGCACAACGTTAAAAAAAAACCCAGAAAAAAAATGGAGGAGCCTGCCGAAGATGAGGCCATTACGGCTCGCCTTTAGGTGTCAACCTCGGGATAGCATCATTTAAAGAACGAGGGTCAGCACAACGTGAAAAAAACCGGAAAAAAAACAAAAAAAAACCAAAGGAACCTGCCGAAGATGACGGCATTACGGCTCGCCTTTTGGTGTTCTCCTCGGGATAGTGTCATTTAAAGAACGAGGGTCAGCACAACGTAAAAAAAAACGGAAAAAAAAATGGAGGAGCCTGCCGAAGATGAGGGCATTACGGCTCGGCTTTAGGTGTCCTGCTCGGATAGCATCATTTAAAGAACGAGGGTCAGCACGACGTAAAAAAAAAATGGAGGAGCCTGTTGAAGATGAGGCGATTACGGCTCGCCTTTAGGTGTCCTCCTCGGGATAGCGTCATTTAAAGAACGAGGGTCAGCCCAACGTACAAAAAAAAAACCGGTAAAAAAACCCGGAGGAGCCTGCCGAAGATGAGGCCATTACGGCTCTCCTTTAGGTGTCCTCCTCGAGATAGCGTCATTTAAAGAACGAGGGTTAGCACAACGTAAAAAAAAACCGGAAAAAAAAACCGGAGGTGCCTGCCGAAGATGAGGCCATTATGGCTCGCCTTTAGGTGTCCTCCAGGGGATAGCATCATTTAAAGAACGAGAGTCAGCACAACTTAAAAAAAAACGGAAAAAATTGAAAAAAAAATTGAGGAGCCTGCTGAATATGAGGCCATTACGGCTCGTCTTTAGGTATCCTCCTCAGGATAGCGTCATTTAAAGAACAAGGGTCAGCATAACGTATAAAAAAAAAAGGAAAAAACCGGAAAAAAAATGGAGGAGCCTGCTGAAGATGGCTCGATTACATCTCGCCTTTAAGTGTCCTCCTCGGGATAGCGTCATTTAAAGAACGAGGGTCAGCACAACGTACAAAAAAACCCGATAAAAAACCGGAGGAGCCTGAGCAAGATGAGGCCATTACGGCCCGCCTTTAGGTGTCCTCCTCGGGATAGCGTCATTTAAAGAACGAGGGTCAGTACAACGTAAAAAAAAACGAAAAAAAAACTGGAGGAACCTATCGAAGATGAGCTACTTACGGCTCGCCTTTAGTTGTCATCCTCGGGATAGCATCATTTAAAGAACGAGGGTCAACACAACGTAAAAAAAACAGAAAAAATTGGAAAAAAATAGAGGAGCCTGCTGAAGATGAGGCCATTACGGCTCGCCTTTAGGTATCCTCCTCGGGATAGCGTCATTTAAAGAACGAGGGTCAGCATAACGTATAAAAAAAGGAAAAAACCAGAAAAAAATGGAGAAGCCTGCTGAAGACGAGGCGCTTACGGCTCACATTTAGGTGTCATCCTCAGGATAGCGTCATTTAAAGAACGATGGTCAGCACAACGTTAAAAAAAAACCCAGAAAAAAAATGGAGGAGCCTGCCGAAGATGAGGCCATTACGGCTCGCCTTTAGGTGTCCACCTCGAGATAGCATCATTCAAAGAACGAGGGTCAGCACAACGTGAAAAAAAACCGGAAAAAAAACAAAAAAAAAAACCAGAGGAACCTGCCAAAGATGACGGCATTACGGCTCGCCTTTAGGAGTTCTCCTCGGGATAGTGTCATTTAAAGAACGAGGGTCAGCACAACGTAAAAAAAAACCGGAATAAAAATGGAGGAGCCTGCCGAAGATGAGGCCATTATGGCTCGGCTTTAGGTGTCCTGCCCGGGATAGCATCATTTAAAGAACGAAGGTCAGCACAACGTAAAAAAAATCAGAAAAAAGAAAACCGGAGGAGCCTGCCGAAGATGAGGCCATTACGGCTCGCCTTTAGGTATTCTCCTCGGGATATCATCATTTAAAGAACGAGGGTCAGCACAACGTAAAAAAAAAGGAGGAGCCTGCTGAAGATGAGGTGATTACGGCACGCCTTTAGCGGTCCTCCTCGGGATAGCGTCATTTATAGAAAGAGGGTCAGCACAACGTACAAAAAAAAATTGGGTAAAAAAAAACCGGAGGAGCCTGCTAAAGATGAGGCCATTACAGCTCGCCTTTAGGTGTCATCCTCGGAATAGCATCATTTATAAAACGAGGGTCAGCACAACGTAAAAAAAAAAGTCCGAAAAAAATCGGAGGAACCTGCCGAAGATGAGGATATTACGGCTCACCTTTAGGTGTCCTCCTCGAGACAGCGTCATTTAAAGATTGAGGGTCAGCACAACGTAAAAAAAAACCAGAAAAAAAAACGGAGGTTCCTGCCGAAGATGAGGCCATTATGGCTCGCCTTTAGGTGTGCTCCTCGGGATAGCATCATTTAAAGAACGAGGGTCAGCACAACGTAAAAAAAACAGAAAAAATTTAAAAAAAATAGAGGAGCCTGCTGAAGATGAGGCGATTACGGCTCGCCTTTAGGTGTCCTCCTCAGGATAGCGTCATTTAAAGAACGAGGGTCAGTACATCGTTAAAAAAACACCCGGAAAAAAATGGAGGAGCCTGCCGAAGATGAGGCGCTTACGGCTCGCCTTTAGATGTCCTACTCGGGATAGCATCATTCAAAAGAACGAGGGTCAGAGCAACGTAAAAAAAAAACGGAAAAAAAAACCGAAAAAAAAAACCGTAGGAGCCGAAGATGAGGCCATTACGAGTCGCCTTTAGGTATCCTCCTAGGGATAGCGTCATTTAAAGAACGAGGCTCAAAACAACGTAAAAAAAAAACCAGAGGAGCTTGCCGAAGATGAGGCCATTACGGCTCGCCTTTAGGTGTCCACCTCGGGATAGCATCATTTAAAGAAGGAGGGTCAGCACAACGTAAAAAAAAAAAACCAAAAAAAAACCGAAGAAGTGCCGAAGTTGAGGCCATTACGGCTCGCCTTTAGGTGTCTTCCTCGGGATAGCGTCATTTAAAAAACGAGGGTCAGCACAACATAAAAAAAAACCGGAAAAAATGGAGGAGTCTGCGAATATGAGGCCATTACGGCTCGCCTTTAGGTGTCCACCTCGGGATAGCATCATTTAAAGAACGAGGGTTAACACAACATAAAAAAAAATGGAGGAGCCTGCTGAAGATAAGGCAATTATAGCTCGCCTTTAGGTGTCCTCCTCGGGATAGCGTCATTTAAAGAACGAGGTTCAGCACAACGTAAAAAAAAACGGAAAAAATTGGAAAAAAAAAATAGAGGAACCTGCCGAAGATGAGGATATTACGGCTCACCTTTAGGTGTCCTCCTCGAGACAGCGTCATTTAAAGATTGAGGGTCAGCACAACGTAAAAAAAAACCAGAAAAAAAAACGGAGGTTCCTGCCGAAGATGAGGCCATTATGGCTCGCCTTTAGGTGTGCTCCTCGGGATAGCATCATTTAAAGAACGAGGGTCAGCACAACGTAAAAAAAACAGAAAAAATTTAAAAAAAATAGAGGAGCCTACTGAAGATGAGGCGATTACGGCTCGCCTTTAGGTGTCCTCCTCAGGATAGCGTCATTTAAAGAACGAGGGTCAGTACAACGTTAAAAAAAAACCCAGAAAAAATGGAGGAGCCTGCCGAAGATGAGGCGCTTACGGCTCCCTTTAGATGTCCTGCTCGGATAGCATCATTCAAAGAACGAGGGTCAGAGCAACGTAAAAAAAACGGAAAAAAAAACCGAAAAAAAAAACGTAGGAGCCGAAGATGAGGCCATTACGAGTCGCCTTTAGGTATCCTCCTAGGGATAGCGTCATTTAAAGAACGAGGCTCAGAACAACGTAAAAAAAAACCAGAGGAGCTTGCCGAAGATGAGGCCATTACGGCTCGCCTTTAGGTGTCCACCTCGGGATAGCATCATTTAAAGAAGGAGGGTCAGCACAACGTAAAAAAAAAAACAAAAAAAAAACCGGAGAAGTGCCGAAGTTGAGGCCATTACGGCTCGCCTTTAGGTGTCTTCCTCGGGATAGCGTCATTTAAAAAACGAGGGTCAGCACAACATAAAAAAAAACCGGAAAAAATGGAGGAGTCTGCCGAATATGAGGCCATTACGGCTCGCCTTTAGGTGTCCACCTCGGGATAGCATCATTTAAAGAACGAGGGTTAACACAACATAAAAAAAAATGGAGGAGCCTGCTGAAGATAAGGCAATTATAGCTCGCCTTTAGGTGTCCTCCTCGGGATAGCGTCATTTAAAGAACGAGGTTCAGCACAACGTAAAAAAAAACGGAAAAAATTGGAAAAAAAAATAGAGGAGCCTGCTGAAGATGAGGCCGTTACGGCTCGCCTTTAGGTACTGATGAGTTATTTTGTAGGAAAATGAATCTCCCCCAAAACACACAATCTAACCGGCAAGTGCACCGGGTCGTATCAAGTAATAAAAACTCACGAGAGTGAGGTCGATCCCACAGGGATTGAAGGATTGAGCAATTTTAGTTTTGTGGTTGATTCAGTCAAGCGAATCAAGATTTGGTGATGGTTTTGTGACTTGCAGAAATTAAATTGCATTGAAGTAAAGAGAACAAGAATAATTGCTGAAACGTAAAGAACAAGAAATTAAATGGCAGAAACTTAGAGTGCAAGAAATGTAAATTGCGGAATCTTAAAGTGGAAGGAATGTAATTGCTTGAAATGTAAAGGGGATTGGGACGTGGATTTGCAGTAATTAAACAAGAAAAGTTAAATTGCATCAAACAGAAGAGTAAAAGGGAATTGGGATTGGATCGGATCTTATAGCAGAAAAGTAAATGAACATGGAAAGCAATAAACAGAGAGTTGAAATGGGAATTCAGATCTCAGGACCCAGAGACTAGAAAACCAAGTCTAGATCTCAATGCCTTCCTAGATCCAACAAGAATTATTGCAAGGAAATTGTAAATTGCAAAGAAAAGAGATGAAGAGCAATTAACAGAAAATTAAATTCAATTAAGCAGTGAGTAAAGCAGAGAGATCCAAGGATGAGATTGAAACAGAATTTCTTCAATTCTCCAACCCAGATCCAAGACAAGTGTAATTTAAATTGAAAGCAAAAACTAAGAGGAAGAGAAGTGAATTCTCCTTCCCCAAGACAAAGAAATTAAAGTTCACTCAATAACAAAAGCTCTCCGAAAACTATTATGAAAATTCCAAAAGGAAAGCTCTCCGAAGAACTTGAATTCTATCCTATTTATACACTTTCATCAAATGATCTTCAAGCCTTGAGTTGGGCCTTTGCTCTTGGTAGAATTGGGTTGAAAGAGGCCTTGGTTGATTGCTCTTGAAGTTGGAGAAGAACCAAAGTGAACCAATTGAACCGGTTTTGAGGTTAGCAAAGTTGGACCAAAAGTTTGAGCCAAAGTTAGGGGTCTAACTTTGGCTCCAACTTTTCATATCAGCTAGCACAATTTGCTGATATCAACGTTGGTGCCAACGTTAGGGGTCTAACTTTGACCCTAACGTTGGCCCTTGCCTAATGTGCTTGTGGCGCCAACGTTAGCCCACCAAGTTAGGGGGCTAACGTTGGCGCAAACTTTTGCTCCTCTCCCTTGAATTTTCATGTGCCAACGTTAGCCTCCAAGTTAGGGGTCTAACGTTGGCGCAAACTTTTGGTGCCCAGGGGGAAATTCATGTGCCAACGTATAGCCAATTCATGTGCCAACGTTAGCCTCAAAGTTAGGGGCTAACGTTGGCGCAAACTTTTGAAGCCCAGGGGAGAATTTTCAAGTTCCAACGTTAGCCTCCAAGTTAGGGGGCTAACGTTGGGGCTAACTTTTCAACCAAAAGTTTGTGCAAAAGTTTGATGCTAACTTTAGGTCCAGCTTTTTGCTTCCTGGTTCAATTTCACTTATTCCATTGTCCTCTCTTCACTCCTAGCCATTCCTTCTTGCTTCAACCTTTCTCCAAGCTTTCTTCACCTATAATTAATCAACAAACACAAAGCTATGCTCAAAATCATGAGATATTCATTCTTTCACAATATGCAACAAATATAGCATAAAACCTCATGAAATGGCATGAATTCATATATGGTTGATTCAATCAAGGGAAACATGAAAATCTACTCAATTAGCTTGCTTGTAGCTCAAGAAAGTGCATAATTCTAATGAAAACAAAAGAAAAAGACTAGTTAAAATAGGCTAAGATGACTTGTCATCACAACACCAAACTTAAAGCTTGCTTGTCCTCAAGCAAGAAATGAATTATGCTCAGAGATTCTTTCAATTAAGATGGATTGAGGAACACTTGTAAAGTACAGTGAGTGAAGTGATCAAGTATCAGTGGGGTGAACTCTAAATCATATGCTCATGCAAGGGCTTCAGTGCTCACTAGTCCTTACATATTGGGAGTCGTAGGTCTTAGGATTTTCATCCAAATGGTATCATGGAGATCTCTTTATATGTAATCACCTTGAAGCAACTTATAGTTTCTGTGCTTTGGCCTCGACTCTAAGTATCATGTCTCAGAGCGGCTCTTTAGATAAGCTTCAATCAATACTCCTAAACCAGTTGGTTTTAAGGTATTAGGTGTTGAAGCACCCCTAAGGATTTACTTGCTCAAGCCTCTTTCCTTGACACATCTCAACACAAGCATTTACTAGGATAACAACTCTTTGAGTTTTTGTTTCTTTCTTTCTTTTTCTGCCTAGTAATTGATGCTCAGAGCCTTGGGCCATATTCCTTTTGTTTTTGTATTTTCTTTTCTTTCTTTTGTTTTGTTTGCTGCTTCTTGGATCAATAAATTTTTGAGAATCTCCACAACACTTCTTTGAACTTCATGTCCCGCCTATGAGCTCCCATGCAAGTTTTCACAAGCATGCAACCTCAATACATAATCATACAACTAGAACCACCACTTCTCCTAATCTTTTTGCTTACCTCAAAATTGTTTAATTCCTCAATCCTTCTTTTTAAAGAACTTTCATGTGATGCATTTCTTGGAAATTGAGTGCAAACAAGTTTGAAGATGAAGGATGTTGTGAATGATCAAACACTTGCTTATTGAATTATAAAGAAAGAAATTATACTATGCATGCATGCACGGGTATATAGAAAGAAACTATACTATGCAGACAGGCAGGGCAATTAAGGATACAATCCAACTTTCAATCACAGCAATATTGATGTAGAACAATCACTTAACAATACAACCTGTTGGAGTTCAATTGCTTTCCTTTTTCTCATCATCATTGCTGACCTTTATGTTCATCTTTTGTTTCTTTGGTTGATGATTCTTAATCCTCCAAAGGCTTGTATGATGCTCTGCAATGATATTGGAAGTTGCTTGTTCCCCAAGCACTTAGAAACAATGGTTAGCATGCCAGGATTTATTTGTGGGCCTTTGTACTTACTTTGGTGTGAGAACACCAAACTTAGTACCTTGCCAATGGTTCTTGTGCATCAGATTAACCATGTGTAAAACTCTTTTTCTTTTTCAAAAATGACAAAACTGAAAACTAGGAAACAGCAAAATAGTTAACTAGTTCATCCATCATGCTTGAAGCCAGCATTATGCAGAAAATGAGAATGTGTTTTATGATGGGATTTTGGTGAAACACCAAACTTAGAATCCTTCATTCTCCCTTATATTGTTTTGGTGTGCAACACCAAACTTAGCTTCTTGCAATGTAGATAAACTAATTAACCTT
>NC_092048.1:66397265-66554544 GCF_003086295.3 Arachis hypogaea | reverse complement strand
AATAATGACACATGACTCAATAAATTGAAATTTCAGACTCATCAATCCTTCAGGCCCAATCCCATAAACCATGATATTCAATTGGGTTTCATACCAGAGTAAGTTTAAGTTAATGTTTGTGCTCAAATACTAACTTAAACCGCAATATTGTTGGCCCAGAAACCTTTTCCAAGAGTGGCGTTTAAGTTGCAGTTTAAGCTTAAACTGTAGCTTAAACGCCAGACACTTCCAGTGATGCCTTTTGTGGAAGCACGTTTAAGCTTCAGTTTAAGGTTAAACTGAAGCTTAAACGTGGAAATGGAAGAAAGCAGCCCTGGAGAGTCATGTAGTCGAACACGTTTAAGCTTCAGTTTAAGGTTAAACTGAAGCTTAAACGTGGAGATAGGAAGGGCAGCCCTGGAGGTCGAACACGTTTAAGCTCCAGTTTAAGGTTAAACTGGAGCTTAAACGTGGAAGAGGAGAAAGCCATCCTGGAGGTCGAACACGTTTAAGCTCCAGTTTAAGGTTAAACTGGAGCTTAAACGTGGAAGAGGAGAAAGGTAGCCCTGGAGGTGTCGAACATGTTTAAGCTCCAGTTTAAGGTTAAACTGGAGCTTAAACGTGGAAATGGAGAAAGCAACCCTCGAGGAGAAACTTGGTCGAACACGTTTAAGCTCCAGTTTAAGGTCAAACTGGAGCTTAAACGTGGAAATGGCTCCCTGGTGCTTTTCCCCTTTCTGGCGTTTAACCTCCAGTTTAAGGTTAAACTGGAGGTTAAACGTGGAACTGCCCCCTTGGTGCCCTTCTCACTTCTGGCGTTTAACCTCCAGTTTAAGGTTAAACTGGAGGTTAAACGTGGAAGTGCTTCCTGATTGGAATTCTAATTCTGGCGTTTAACCTCCAGTTTAAGGTTAAACTGGAGGTTAAACTTCAATTCCAGCATTTCTTAGCCTTCATGATTCTGGCGTTTAAGCTCCAGTTTAGGCTTAAACTGGAACTTAAATTCCACATGTGATATTCAAGCTTCCTTTATTGATTTTGTTGCTTCCTTGCTTAGCCTCTTCTTCCCTGAAATCATCCAAACAATTGCATCAAAGTCTTGCAAAATTTCATGAGAAATCTTCCATTCATAGCATTCAAGTAATATAACTAAAAACTCATGGAATTTGCATCAAAATCATACTGTTTGGATGGTTCATTGCTTTGTTCTTCTTTTAACCATTCTTGGTTACTTTAAGCTCAAGAAAATGCATAAAACATCTAAAACTATCAAAAAAAATGCTAGTGAAACTAGCCTAAGATGCCTTGGGATCAGAGATCGAAACAGAATTTCTTCAATTCTCCAACCCAAAAATCCAAGACAATTGTAATTGAGATTGAAAGCAATAAAACTGAGAGGAAGAGAAGTGAATTCTCCTTCCCCAAGACAAAGAAATTAAAGATCACTCAATATCAAAAGCTCTCCGAAAACTATTATGAAAATTCCAAAAAAAGCTCTCCAAAAAACTTCAATTCTATCCTATTTATACACTTTCTTCAAATGATCTTCAAGCCTTGAGTTGGGCCTTTGCTCTTGGTGGAATTGGGTTGAAAGAGGCCTTGGTTGATTGCTCTTGAAGTTTGGAGAAGAACCAAAGTGAACCAATTGAACCGGTTTGGAGTTTTGCAAAAGTTGGACCAAAAGTTTGAGCAAAAGTTAGGGGCTAACTTTTGCCCAAACTTTTCATATCAGCACCCATATCTAGCTGATACCAACGTTGGTGCCAAAGTTAGGGGTCTAACTTTGGCCCCAACGTTGGCCTTACCTTGTGCACTTGTGGCGCCAACGTTAGCCACCAAGTTAGGGGCTAACGTTGGCGCAAACTTTTGCTCCTCCCCTTGTGATTTTCATGTGCCAACGTTAGCCACCAAGTTAGGGGCTAACGTTGGCGCAAACTTTTGGTGCCCAGGGAGGTTTTCTTCATGCCAACGTTAGCCTCAAAGTTAGGAGCTAACGTTGGCGCAAACTTTTGGTGCCCAGGGGTGATTTTCATGTGCCAACGTTAGCCTCAAAGTTAGGGGCTAACGTTGGCGCAAACTTTTGGTACCCAGGGAGTGATTTTCAAGTTCCAACGTTAGCCCAAAAGTTAGGGGCTAACGTTGGGGCTAACTTTTCACCCAAAAGTTTGTGCAAAAGTTTGAGGCTAACTTTAGGTCCAGCTTTTTGCATCCTGGTTCAATTTCACTTATTCCATTGTCTTCTCTTTACTCCTAGCTATTCCTTCTTGCTTCAACCTTTCTCTAAGCTTTCTTCACCTATCATTAATCAACCAAACACATCAAAGCTATGCTTAAAATCATGAGATATTCATTCTTTCATTATATGTAACAATTATAGTATAAAACCTCATGAAATAGCATGAATTCATACATGGTTGATTAAATCAAAGGAAACATGAAAATCTACCCAATTAGCTTGCTTATGGCTCAAGAAAGTGCATAATTCTAATGAAAACAAAAGAAAAAGACTAGTTAAAATAGGCTAAGATGACTTGTCATCATAACACCAAACTTAAAGCTTGCTTGTCCCCAAGCAAGAAAAGATTTATTGAGAAGAAAGAATGAAATGGAAGAGGATGTTCATGCTAGCAGAGTATTATTGATAGTTCATGGGATTTTGTGTGGATATGTAAATTCTCACTTCTTATTGACTCCTAGGCTTAGAAAGTCTCCTTTAAGCTTCAAGTAACATACTGCTATGACCTCTCATTATTCCTTTATCCTTGGCTAGTACTTTGTTTATAAGCTTTATTTGAGTGTCATGTGTAGCAAGTTCATTTTCTTTTCTTTATACTTGACACATTATTCACCATAGACACTTGGCTCACATTTCTTCTTAAAACATTGATGCCCAGCACCTCTTTGGGTTACTAAATGCCTTGTAGTTAGGTTGCTCTTGATAGTGGACTTTCAGCTGATGATCCCGGATTAGTTAACCCAAGTCACCGAGTGTTGATGCACTCCTAAGAGCTTACTAATCCAAGCAGATCCTAGTACAAAGACATCACAGGCATATATTTTAAAGTTCAAGCTATTGGTGTCCAGCTTTGTTTCTTTTTGTTTCCTTTTGTTCTGCCACTTTTTGGCTATCTCTTTTCTTTCCTTCTTTTTGTTTTTCTTTCTAACCAAGGAATTTTTTATTTAATTGAGATTCATAGACAGTAGGCCACTCTTTACTTAGAATGAGATATCCTAGCTCTTTATTCACTAAAAGTGAGCTATTATACAACCACACACATACCACCACTTACTTTTATTCTACTTCTATCTAACAGAGATCATCTTGCTTCACATTCAAACTTTTCTTTTATTGAACTTAAAGATGCAGGGGACAAAACATGCTTCTTGTCAAGTGAAAGTAAACACACAAGCACACACATAAACTAGCCTACTTATTTTAAAAGAAATTTGAATCTGTTTGAACTAAATGAATACTTTAACAAGACATCAATCAAAAGTATTTCTCAATAGCAAAAGTTAAGTATAGATACAACCTATTGGTTTGCATTTCTTTTGTTCTTCTTTCTGCTGTGCCCATTTTTGAGTCTTGATGCATAGTATCTTCAATTGGTGGTTAACTCCCAGACTTAATTCCTTGCTACTTCTTCTGATTCAACAGGTTAACTCTGGGCAAACTTTTGTGTCCTTACTAAGGGTTATGAAATTGAGACTCAGGTTGGGTTGCCTCCCAACAAGCGCTCTTTTATTGTCACTAGCTTGACATCTTTCAATTCTTTTTAAGAGGGCTGTAGGTGTTGAACCTCTTTTTCCTTATCCCATTGTCCTCCCAAATACAGCTTTGCTCTGTGACCATTTGCTGTGAATTGATTCTTTGTTGCCACATCTAGCAGTTCAATATTCCCATAGGGAAAAATCTTTGTCACCAAGTATGGGCCAGTCCACTTAGACTTCAGTTTGCCAGGGAAAATTTTAAGCTTCGAATTATACAGGAGCACTTGCTGTCCTGGCTTGAATTCCTTCTTTGTGATCTTCTTGTCATGCCACTTCTTAGCTCTCTCCTTGTATATCTTAGCATTTTCATAAGCTTCTAGTCTAAATTCATCCAACTCATTTAGTTGTAACAACCTTTTTTCTCCTGCAGCTCGGGGATCAAGGTTGAGGAGTTTAGTGGCCCAAAAAGCTCTGTGTTCAAGCTCTACAGGGAGGTGGCAGGATTTCCCATACAATAGCTAAAAAGGTGACTTGCCAATAGGAGTTTTAAAAGCTGTCCTATACGCCCACAATGCATCTTCTAGCTTTCTAGCCCAATCTTTTCTTGTGATTCCCACTGTTTTCTCTAGGATCTTCTTTAATTCCCTATTTGCAAGTTCAGCTTGGCCGTTAGTCTGAGGATGGTAAGGTGTGGCTACTTTGTGAATTACTCCATATTTGTGGAGGAGTTTCTCCATCTGTTTGTTGCAAAAGTGACTACCACCATCACTAACAAGACCCTTGGGCACTCCATACCTAGTGAAGATGTGCTTTTTAAGGAATTGGAGGACAATCTGTGCATCACAGGTGGTTGTGGCTATGGCTTCCACCCACTTTGAGACATACTCCACTGCTACCAAGATGTATCTAAAAGAATAACAAGGAGGAAAAGGCCCCATGAAATCAATTCCCCATAGATCGAACAATTCTAATTCTAAGATAAAGTTTTGAGGCATCTCATTCCTCTTTGTTAATCCTCCTGCTTTCTGGCATTCATTACATTGGTGTACATATTCTCTGGCATCCTTGAAGATAGTTGGCCAATAGAAGCCACTCTGCAGTATTTTTGCGGCTGTTTTTTCTGGGCCAAAGTGTCCACCATAAGCTGAACCATGACAATGCCACAAGATGTCCCTCACTTCACTTTCAGGAATACACCTTCTGATCACTCCATCAGAGCATCTCTTGAATAAGAAGGGTTCATCCCATGAAAATTTCCTTGCTTCATTGATCAACTTCTTCACTTGCTGCTTAGAGAACTTTTGCGGTATCTTCCTTCCCACTTTGTAATTTGCTATGTCAGCAAACCAAGGTGCTTGCTGGATCTGCAGAAGGTGCTCATCTGGGAAGCTTTCATTTATGGGCTAGGATGCTTTTTGACTTGTTTCATGTGGTAGCCTCGACAGATGATCAGCGACCTGATTTTCAGTGCCCTTCCTATCTCTTATCTCAATGTTAAATTCTTGTAGGAGCAGTATCCACCTAACGAGTCTTGGTTTAGCATCCTGCTTTGACATCAAATACTTAAGTGCATCATGATCAGTGTAAACCACAACTTTGGATCCTATCAGATATGATCTAAACTTATCAAATGCATAGACTACAGCTAGCAACTCTTTTTCTGTTGTGGTGTAATTTCTTTGGGCCTCATTCAACACTTTACTTGCATAATATATGACATGATGCAAATTTCCCTTCTTTTGCCCAAGTACAGCACCAATTGCAAGGTCACTTGCATCACACATGAGTTCAAAAGGTAATTCCCAATCTGGAGGTGTGATGATTGGTGCTGTTGTGAGTCTATTTTTTAAAGTTTCAAAGGCATGCTGGAAGTTTTCATCAAAAACAAAAGGGTTATCAAGCATTAACAGATTACTCAAAGGTTTGGCTATTTTTGAAAAGTCCTTGATAAACCTTCTGTAAAATCCGGCATGCCCCAAGAAACTTCTAACAGATTTCACATTAATTGGTGGAGGGAGTTTTTCTATGATCTCAACCTTTGCCTTATCAACCTCTATCCCTTTTCTTGAAACTTTATGGCCAAGAACAATCCCTTCGGGTACCATGAAATGGCATTTCTCCCAGTTTAAAACCAAATTAGTTTCTTGGCACCGTTTCAAGACAAGGGTTAAATGGTTTAGGCAAGCATTGAAATTATCACCAAAAACAGAGAAGTCATCCATGAAGACCTCTAGAAACTTTTTGACCATATCAGAGAAGATGGATAGCATACACCTTTGAAATGTGGCAGGGGCGTTGCAAAGCCTAAAGGGCATCCTTCTGTATGCAAAGACTCCAAATGGACATGTAAAGGCAGTCTTCTCTTGATCCTTAGGGTCCACCACGATTTGATTATACCCAGAATATCCATCCAAAAAGCAATAATACGCATGGCCGGCCAACCTTTCCAGCATTTGATCAATAAATGGGAGAGGGAAGTGATCCTTTCTGGTCGCATCATTCAGCCTTCTATAGTCTATGCACATCCTCCATCCAGTCACTGTTCTAGTAGGAATCAACTCATTCTTCTCATTAGTGATGACCGTCATTCCTCCTCTTTTTGGTACAACTTGAACCGGGCTCACCCATGGGCTGTCAGATATTGGGAAGATTATCCCTGCATTCCACAACTTCATTACTTCCTTTTGGACAACTTCCTTCATTGTGGGATTTAATCTCCTTTGAGATTGAACCACTGGTTTGGAATTGTCTTCCAAGAGGATTTTATGCATACATACTGCAGGGCTGATACCTTTCAGGTCATCAATGGTCCATCCCAAAGCATCTTTGTGGGCTTTGATTACATCAAGAAGTTCTCCCTCTTCCTTCTTTGTCAGGGATGAATTTATGATCACTGGGAAGCTTTCCGATGTGCCAAGGAATGCATATTTGAGATGGGTTGGTAAAGGTTTCAGTTCTTGTTTTCGTACATCTTCCTTCTTGTCTTGTCTTTCATCTGGCTCAGTAGTGATCTCAGTCACTTGTTCCTCTGTTGCCCCTTGATTTCCTTTTTGCTCTTGAAAATTTTCTTCCAATATTTCTTCCACCAAACTGTCTATCATATCCACTATTACGTAATCCTCTTGCTCAGGAACGTGTTGCATTGATTTGAACACATTTATGACCATTTGTTCATTATGGACCCTGAAGATCATTTCTCCTTTTTCTACATCAATGATGGCCCTTGTTGTGTGTAGAAATGGCCTTCTCAGAATGATTGAGTCGTTTCCTTCTTCTTCAGTATCCAAAATTACAAAATCTGCTGGGAAAATAAACTCCCCAACCTTCACTAACAGATTCTCCACAATTCCACTGGGTGTCTTGATTGATCTGTCAGCCATGACTAGTGACATCCTGGTGGGTTTAAGCTCTTCTATTGCAAGTTTTCTCATCATTGAGAGAGGCATTAAATTGATGCTGGCACCCAGGTCACAGAGAGCCTTGTTGAGAATTATCTTGCCAATAGTGCATGAGACTACAAAACTTCCCGGATCCTTAAGTTTTGGTGGAATACCCCGTTGAATCATAGCACTGCATTCCTCGGTGAGTAATACGGTTTCCTTCTCAAGCCAACTTCTTTTCTTGTTGATAAGATCCTTCAAAAACTTGGAATATAGAGGCATTTGCTCAAGTGCTTCAGCCAAGGGGATATTGATTTCCAGCTTCTTAAAAATCTCAAGGAATTTGTGAAAATGCTGGTCTTTAACCTCTTTGTTGAACCTCTGGGGATAAGGCAGTGTAGGTGTGATGCTCTTTCCTATTTGCTGCTGTCCCTGAGTTACTTTCTTTGAGCTATATGGATGGTTGTCCTTCTCTTCAAGTTTCTCAGTGCTTTTGTTTGGCATCACAACTTGCTCCTTAGCTTCATCCTCCTTTGCTTGCTTCTCATCCTCTGTTGGTTCTTTGATTCTCTCTGCTTGCTTCTGTGTAGTGTCATTGTTGCTTATCAATGTTCTCCCACTCCTTAATTGTATTGCCTTGCATTCCTCCTTGGGATTTGGGATTGTGTCACTGGGCAGTGAGTTTGAAGATCTCTCAACAGATACTTGCTTGGAGAGTTGCCCAATCTGCCTCTCTAGGCTCTTTAATGATGCTTCATGGTTTTTGTTTGTTATTTCCTGGTGTTTCATCATTTTTTCTATCAAGGTCTCTAAGTTGGTGAGTCTTTGAGGTTCAGGTGGTGCTTGTGGTGGGTTGTGAGATGTGGGTGATGGGTGATAGGCATTTTGGTTGGTGGGTTGGTTATTGGATTGGTACTGGTTGAGATTAGGGTAGTTGTTTTGAGGTTTTCTGTATGTGTTTTGGTTAGTCTGCTGATGGTTGTAGTTTTGGTTGTTTCTTGCGTTGTTTTGATTTGAATTCCTCTACCATGGGTGTTGGTTTTGGTTGTGAGTGTCTCCCCATCTGAGGTTGGGATGATTTTTCCATGAGGGGTTGTAGGTATCACCATAGAATTCATTTGGATTTGAATGCATGTACTGGACTTGTTCCTGCTGTTGCTCCTCTTGGATTTCTTCATTTTGCCCCCATGTGGCTGATGGTTGGCTGGTGTTAACTGCTGTAACTTGGAGGCCATCAATCCTCTTGGTCATTTGCTCAAATTGTTGTTGAATTTGCTGCTGCATTAATTTGTTTTGAGCCAGGATTGAATCCACTCCTTCTAGCTCCATTACTCCTCTCCTTTGTGATGGTTGGCGGCCTCTTTGATGAGCAAAGAAATATTGGTTGTTGGCCACCATATCGATGAGTTCTTGAGCCTCCTCTGTAGTTTTCATGAGTTGCAAGGAACCTCCAGCTGAATGATCCAAAGCTTCCTGGGATTTCAGTGTTAAGCCTTCATAGAAGTTCTGCAGCTTCTCCCACTCATTAAACATGGCAGGGGGACATTTCCTGATTAGAGCCTTATACCTCTCCCATGCCTCATAGATGGGTTCAGCCTCCATTTGTGTAAATGTTTGTACCTCAGCCTTCAACCTTATAATCCTCTGAGGTGGGTAAAACTTGGCAAGAAACTTGGTTACCAAATCATCGCAGTTATTGATGCTGTCCCTTGGAAAAGATTCCAACCATTGAGTGGCTTTGTCCCTAAGAGAAAATGGGAATAGCATCAGTTTGTAACTGTTAGGAGGCACTCCATTAGTTTTGACAGTGTTGCATATCCTCAAGAAAGTGGATAAATGTTGGTGTGGGTCCTCAAGTGGTCCTCCACCAAAAGAGCAATTGTTCTGAACCAAAGTGATGAGTTGTGGCTTGAGTTCAAAATTGTTAGCATTGACATTTGGAGCCAAGATGCTGCTCCCACAATGTCTAGGATTTGCAAAGGTATAGGAAGCCAAAACTCTCCTCTGGGGTGGGTTGTCATTGTTGTTGTCTGCTCCACCTGGTGGATTGGTTGAATGTTCCTCCATCTCTTGGAATTCTTCGTTTGATTCCTCTTCTCCAACAATATTTTTCCCTCTTTCAGCTCTTCTTAACCTCCTGAGAGTTCTTTCGTCTTGTTCATGAAAATTGGGTATGGTTCTTCTTGTACCTGACATACAAGCAGAGCATGAGAAATGCACAAACCAGTGACACTTCAATCTACTGCTAGATTGAAGTGTTAGTTAGTTTAAGCAAAAAATCAAATAGTTAGTGGGTTAATCAAAATTAAAGAAAAAGTGCTTGATCTAGATTACCACCTCACTTAATCATTGTCAATCTAATCAATCCGCGGCAACGGCGCCAAAAACTTTATGAGTATTTTGGTAGGAAAATAAATTTCTCCCAAAACACACAAATCTAACCGGCAAGTGTACCGGGTCGTATCAAGTAATAAAAACTCACGGGAGTGAGGTCGATCCCACAGGGATTGAAGGATTGAGCAATTTTAGCTTAGTGGTTAATTTAGTCAAGCGAATCAAGATTTGGTTGAGTGTTTTGTGATTTGCAGAAATTAAATTGCATGGAAGTAAAGAGAATAGGGAATTAAAGTGCTGAATCTTAAAGAACAAGAAATTAAATAGCAGAAACTTAGAATGCAAGAAATGTAAATTGCGGAATCTTAAAGTGCAAGAAATGTAAACGGCTGGAATTGTAAAGGGAATTGGGGATTGGATTTGCAGAATTTAAACAAGGAAAAGTAAATTGCATCAAGCAGAGAAGTAGAAGAGGAGTGGGATCAAATTGGATCTTAGAGCAGAAAAATAAATGAACATGGAAAACAGTAACAAAGAATGTAAAATTGGGAAATTAGATCTCAGGACCCAGAGACTAGAAAACCAAGTCTAGATCTCAATGCCTTCCTAGATCCAACAAGAAATTGTAATTGAAATTCAAAGAAAGTGGATGAAGAGCAATTAACAGAAATTGAAATTCAATCAAGCAGTAAATAAAGCAGTGAGATCCAAGGTTGAGATCGAAACAGAATTTCTTCAATTCTCCAACCCAAAAATCCAAGACAATTGTAATTGAAATTGAAAGCAATAAAACTGAGAGGAAGAGAAGTGAATTCTCCTTCCCCAAGACAAAGAAATTAAAGATCACTCAATATCAAAAGCTCTCCGAAAACTATTATGAAAATTCCAAAAAAAAGCTCTTCGAAAAACTTCAATTCTATCCTATTTATACACTTTCTTCAAATGATCTTCAAGCCTTGAGTTGGGCCTTTGCTCTTGGTGGAATTGGGTTGAAAGAGGCCTTGGTTGATTGCTCTTGAAGTTTGGAGAAGAACCAAAGTGAACCAATTGAACCGGTTTGGAGTTTTGCAAAAGTTGGACCAAAAGTTTGAGCAAAAGTTAGGGGCTAACTTTTGCCCAAACTTTTCATATCAGCACCCATATCTAGCTGATACCAACGTTGGTGCCAAAGTTAGGGGTCTAACTTTGGCCCCAAGGTTGGCCTTACCTTGTGCACTTGTGGCGCCAACGTTAGCCACCAAGTTAGGGGCTAACGTTGGCGCAAACTTTTGCTCCTCCCCTTGTGATTTTCATGTGCCAACGTTAGCCACCAAGTTAGGGGCTAACGTTGGTGCAAACTTTTGGTGCCCAGGGAGGTTTTCTTCATGCCAACGTTAGCCTCAAAGTTAGGGGCTAACGTTGGCGCAAACTTTTGGTGCCCAGGGGTGATTTTCATGTGCCAACGTTAGCCTCAAAGTTAGGGGCTAACGTTGGCACAAACTTTTGGTACCCAGGGAGTGATTTTCAAGTTCCAATGTTAGCCCAAAAGTTAGGGGCTAACGTTAGGGCTAACTTTTCACCCAAAAGTTTGTGCAAAAGTTTGAGGCTAACTTTAGGTCCAGCTTTTTGCATCCTGGTTCAATTTCACTTATTCCATTGTCTTCTCTTTACTCCTAGCTATTCCTTCTTGCTTCAACCTTTCTCCAAACTTTCTTCACCTATCATTAATCAACCAAACACATCAAAGCTATGCTTAAAATCATGAGATATTCATTCTTTCATAATATGTAACAATTATAGTATAAAACCTCATGAAATAGCATGAATTCATACATGGTTGATTAAATCAAAGAAAACATGAAAATCTACCCAATTAGCTTGCTTATGGCTCAAGAAAGTGCATAATTCTAATGAAAACAAAAGAAAAAGACTAGTTAAAATAGGCTAAGATGACTTGTCATCAATCACTCTAACCCTTGGAACTTCATTCTCTTCATCACTCCTCAACATAACAAGCTCGGTTCAACATTTCTCTTGCTTTAAACTCCAACCATTTAAACTTGCCTTCATCATTTCTTGTCATAGCAAGTTCGGTCTAAATTTCTTCTTGCTCCAAACACACATCAAACTCTCCAACATTCTTCACACTCCTTCTAACCTCATGATGAGATATTTTGGTGAAAAATTGAATTTATCCTAAAACACACAAATCTAACCGGCAAGTGCACCGGGTCGCATCAAGTAATAAAAACTCACGGGAGTGAGGTCGATCCCACAAGGATTGAAGGATTGAGCAATTTTATTTTAGTGGTTGATTTAGTCAAGCGAATCAAGATTTGGTTGATGGTTTTGTGACTTGCAGAATTAAATTGCATTGAAGTAAAGAGAACAAGAAATAAATTGCTGAAACTTAAAGAACAAGAAATTAAATGGCAGAAACTTAAAGTTCAAGAAATGTAAATTGCGGAATCTTAAAGTGCAAGGAATGTAAATTACTTGAAATGTAAAGGGGATTGGGACGTGGATTTGCAGAAATTAAACAAGGAAAAGTAAATTTGCATCAAACAGAAGAGTAAAAGGTGTTTGGGATTGAACCGGATATGAAGCAGAAAAGTAAATGAACATAGAAAGCAGTAAACAGAGAAATGAAATGGGAAATTCAGATCTCAGGACCCAGAGACTAGAAAACCAAGTCTAGATCTCAATGCCTTCCTAGATCCAATAAGAACAATTGCAAGGGAACTGTAAATTGCAAAGAGAATAGATGAAGAGCAATTAACCGAAAATGAAATTCAATTAACAGTAAAGAAACAGAGAGATCCAAGATTGAGATTGAAACAGAATTTCTTCAATTCTCCAATCCAAGATTCAAGATAAGTGTAATTGAAATTGAAAGCAATAAAACTGAGAGGAAGAGAAGTGAATTCTCCTTCCCCAAGACAAAGAAATTAAAGTTCACTCAATAACAAAAGCTCTCCGAAAACTATTATGAAAATTCCAAAAGGAAAGCTCTTCCAGAAAAGCTCCCTCAATAACTTGAATTCTATCCTATTTATACACTTTCTTCCAATGATCTTCAAGCCTTGAGTTGGGCCTTTGCTCTTGGTGGAATTGGGTTGAAAGAGGCCTTGGTTGATTGCTCTTGGAGTTTGAAGAAGAACCAAAGTGAACCAATTGAACCGGGTTGGAGTTTTGCAAAAGTTGGAGTAAAAGTTTGAGCCAAAGTTAGGGGTCTAACTTTGGCTCCAACTTTTCATATCAGCTAGCACAATTTGCTGATACCAACGTTGGTGCCAAAGTTAGGGGTCTAACTTTTGCTCCAACGTTGGCCTCCCTTATGCACATTTATGGCGCCAACTTTGTCCTCTTGTCATGTTGCCAATTTTATGCCCAATATAAACTATCATATATGGTTGGAAAGCTCTGAATGACAGCTTTCTAACCCACTTGGAATCACTTCAATTGGACATCTACAACTCAAGTTATGATCATTTGAAGAGGGCATGGTCGCTGACTTTGGTGTGCAGCGTTTGAGGTAACGTTTGCCTCAAACGTTGGCAAAAACGCCAGTTCTGGAGGCTCAAACGTACTGTCCACCCCATACTATTATACATTGTTGGAAAGCCCTGGATGTCTACTTTCCAATGCCGTTGGGAGCACATTATTTGGAGCTCTACAGCTCGAGTTATACTCCGTTGAAGGTGCAGAGGTCAGTTGGCCTCACTGCAGGTTGCCACCATGTTCGTTTATGCACATTGCGGGACAGTTTTCTCCCTCAATTTTAGTGTCCATGGTGCACGAATTGTGAATCACACTTTTCACAACGCGTACCACTAACCAGCAAGTGCACTGGGTCGTCCAAGTAATACCTCACGTGAGTAAGGGTCGAATCCCACGGAGATTGTTGGTTTGAAGCAATCTATGGCTATCTTGTAAATCTTAGTCAGGAAGTCAATTATGTTTATCAGTTGAATTGTGAATAACCAAGAGAGCATAAATTAAAGGTTACTTGTTGTGCAATAATGGAGAGTATGTTGGAGTTTTGGAGATGCTTTGTCTTCTGAATCTCTGTTTTCCTCTGTCTTCTGATTCACGCACGCACGTCCTCCTATGGCAAGCTGTGTGTTGGTGGATCACCGTTGTCAATGGCTACCTTCCATCCTTCCAGTGAAAACTACGCTCACGCGCTCTGTCACAGCACGGCTAATCACCGGTTGGTTCTCGATCCGGTTGGAATAGGATTTACTATCCTTTTGCATTTGTCACTAACGCCCAGCCTTCAGGAGTTTGAAGCTCGTCACAGTCATTCAATCCTTGAACCCTACTCGGAATACCACAGACAAGGTTTAGACTTTCCGGATTCTCATGAATGCCGCCATCAGTTCTAGCTTATACCACGGAGATTCTGATTAAGAGATCTCAGAGATACTCATTCAGTCGGATGTAGAACGGAGGTGGTCGTCAGGCACACGTTCTTGGTTTGAGGAAGGTGATGAATGTCACTGATCACAGTTGAGCGCGAATGAACATCTTAGATAGGAACAAGCGTGTTTGAATAGAAAAACAGAAATACTTGCAATAATTCATCGAGACACAGCAGAGCTCCTCACCCCCAACAATGGGGTTTAGAGACTCATGCCGTCAGAGAATACAAAGTTTAGATCTGAAATGTCATGAGATACAAAATAAGTCTCTAAAAGTTGTTTAAATACTAAACTAGTAGCCTAGGTTTACAACAAATGAGTAAACTATGATGGATGATGCAGAGGCCCACTTCTGGGGCCCACTTGGTGTGTGCTGGGGCTGAGAATTAAGCAATCCACGTGTAGAGGCCATTTGTGGAGTTGAACGCCAGTTTTTGTGCCAGTTTGGGCGTTCAACTCCAGCTTTTGATCCTTTTCTGGCGCTGGACGCCAGAATTGGGCAGAGAACTGGCATTGAACGCCAGTTTACGTCATCTATCCTTGTGCAAAGTATGGACTATTATATATTGCTGGAAAGCCCTGGATGTCTACTTTCCAACGCAATTAGAAGCATGCCATTTCGAGTTTTGTAGCTCCATAAAATCCACTTTGAGTGCAGGGAGGTCAGAATCCAACAGCATCAGCAGTCCTTTTTCAGCCTGAATCAGATTTTTGCTCAGCTCCTTCAATTTCAGCCAGAAAAATACCTGAAATTACAGAAAAATACAAAACTCATAGTAAAGTCTAGAAATATGAATTTTTCCTAAAAACTAATGAAAATAGACTAAAAACTAACTAGAACATACTCAAAACTATCTGAAATTAACCCCAAAAAGCGTATAAAATATCCGCTCATCACAACACCAAACTTAAACTGTTGCTTGTCCTCAAGCAACTAGACAAATAAAATAGAAGACTAATAGGTTGAGAAGCAATAGTATCTTAGAGTTTTTGATTGAAGCTCAGATTCTAATTAGATGAGCGGGACTAGTAGCTTTTTGCTTCTGAACAGTTTTGGCATCTCACTTTATCCATTGAAGCTCAGAGTGATTGGCATCTATAGGAACTCAGAATTCAGATAGTGTTATTGATTCTCTTAGTTCAGCGTGATGATTCTTGAACACAGCTTCTTTATGAGTCTTGGCCGTGGCCCTAAGCACTTTGTTTTCCAGTATTACCACCGGATACATAAATGCCACAGACACATAATTGGGTGAACCTTTTCAGATTGTGACTCAGCTTTGCTCAAGTCCCCAGTTAGAGGTGTCCAGGGTTCTTAAGCACACTCTTCTTTTTGCTTGGACCTTGACTTTAACCGCTCAGTCTCAAGTTTTCACTTGACACCTTCACGCCACAAGCACATGGTTAGGGACAGCTTGGTTTAGCCGCTTAGGCCAGGATTTTGTTCCTTCGTGGCCCTCCTATCCACTGATGCTCAAAGCCTTGGGATCCTTTTCATTACCCTTGCCTTTTGGTTTTAAGGGCTATTGGCTCTTTGCTCTTGCCTCTTAGTTTTAAGAGCTTTTGGCTTTTTCTGCTTGCTTTTTCTTTTTCTTTCTATTTTTTTTTTTGCAAGCTTTGTTCTTTGCTGCTTTTTCTTGCTTCAAGAATCATTTTTATGATTTTTCAGATTATCAGTAACATGTCTCATGTTCATTATTCTTTCAAGAGCCAACATATTTAACAGTCTTAAGCAACAAATTCAAAAGACATATGCACTGTTCAAGCATTCATTCAGAAGACAGAAAGCATTGCCACCACATTTAACTAATTAGAATTTCTCTTATTAAAACTCGAAATTTTATTGCCTCTTATTCAAAAGATCTACTACTTTATTCATGTTCGCTGATGATGAGAAAAATAAACTATAGCTTAATTGGGGATAAAATCAAAATAGACACTAATTACTACTATTGATCATGTAATGAAGACACAAACATAGAGAAAACGAAAAACAGAGAAAGTAAGAACAAGAAACGAGTCCACCTTAGTGATGATGGCATTTCCTTCTTGAGGAACCAATGATGTTCTTGAGCTCTTTTATGTCTCTTCCTTGCCTTTGTGGTTTGATTCCTAGTGATTTTTGGTATTTCTATCCTCAGTTGCTTCCAATAATTATGTGGAGGGAAGTGCATCCCCTGAGGTATTTCAGGGATCTCTTGATTTGCAGCCACATGTTCTACCACTGAGCTATAGATCCTTCACATAATTGTTTTACCACACTAAACTTAGAATGTTGCTCGCCCTCGAGCAAAAGAGGAAGGAATAGATGTGGAAAAAAAACTAGGATTATGAGGAGGGAAGGTGGGGATCCTATGGGGTCCACAGATCTTGAGGTGTCAAGGCATTTACATCCCTGCACCAATTTAGGCATGCAAAATGCCCTTGCACACAACTCTGGGCGTTCAGCGCCAGGTTGGTGCCCATTTTGGGCGTTCAACGCCCGTTTACTAGCCATTTCTGGCGTTGAACGCCAGAACCATGCTTGTTCTGGGCGTTCAGCGCCAGGATGTTGCCCATTTTGGGCGTTCAGTGCCAGAACCATGCTCTGTTCTGGCGTTGAACGCCAGACAGGTGCTTCCTCCCGGGTGTGATTTTTTTCTTCTGCTGTTTTTGATTCCATTTTCAACTTTTGATATTTATTTTGTGACTCCACATGATCATGAACCTAATAAAACATGAAAAACCATGAAAATAAATAAAAATTGGGTTGCCTCCCAACAAGCGCTTCTTTAATGTCTTTAGCTGGACCTTGTTGAGCTTTTAATCTAGCTTCAACCTTGAGCACTCTTGCTCAACATTGCCTTCAAGATAGTGCTTGATCCTCTGTCCATTAACAATGAACTTCTTGTCAGAGTCAATATCTTGAAGCTCTACATAACCATATGGTGATACGCTTGTAATCACGTATGGTCCTCTCCACCGGGATTTCAATTTCCCGGGGAATAGCCTGAGTCTAGAGTTGAACAGCAGAACCTTCTGTCCTGGTTCAAAGATTCTAGATGACAACTTTCTGTAATGCCACTTTTTTTATTTCTCTTTATAAAGCTTGGCATTTTCGAAAGCTGTGAATCTGAACTCCTCTAGCTCATTTAGCTGGAGCAATCTTTTTTTTCCTGCTAATTTGGCATCAAAGTTTAGGAATCTGGTTGCCCAGTAGGCCTTATGTTCCAGTTCCACGGGCAGGTGACATGTCTTACCATACACCAGTTGGTATGGAGAGGTCCCTATAGGGGTCTTGAATGCTGTTCTGTAAGCCCACAGAGCATCATCCAAGCTCCTTGCCCAATCCTTTCTACGGGTATTTACTGTCCGTTCCAGGATTCTCTTTAATTCTCTGTTAGAGACTTCAGCCTGCCCATTGGTTTGTGGATGATATGGAGTGGCCACCTTGTGGCGAATTCCATACCGAACCATGGCAGAGTAATGCTGTTTATTGCAGAAGTGAGTGCCCCCATCACTGATTAGTACTCTAGGGACACCAAACCTGCTAAAAATATATTTCTGGAGGAACTTCAGCACTGTTTTAGTATCATTGGTGGGTGTGGAAATAGCCTCAACCCATTTTGATACATAGTCAACTGCCACCAGAATATAAGTGTTTGAGTATGATAGTGGGAAAGGTCCCATGAAGTCAATTCCCCATACGTCAAACAACTCAATTTCCAAGATTCCTTGTTGAGGCATGGCGTAACCATGAGGCAGATTACCAGCTCTTTGGCAACTGTCACAATTACGTACAAACTCTCGGGAATCTTTATAGAGTGTGGGCCAATAGAAGCCACATTGGAGGACCTTGGTGGCTGTTCGCTCACCTCCGAAATGGCCTCCATATTGAGATCCATGACAATGCCATAGGATCCTCTGTGCCTCTTCTCTAGGCACACACCTACGGATTATTCCGTCTGCACATCTCTTAAAGAGATAAGGTTCATCCCACAAGTAGTACTTTGCATCAGTAATTAATTTCTTCTTTTGTATTCTATTGTACTCCTTGGGTATGAACCTTGCAGCTTTATAGTTTGCAATATCGGCAAACCATGGTGCTTCCTGAATGGCAAATAGATGCTCATCAGGGAACGTCTCAGAGATCTCAAGAAAGGGGAGGGACGTCCCTTCCACTGGCTCTATCCGGGACAGATGATCAGCTACTTGGTTCTCTGTCCCTTTTCTGTCTCTTATTTCTATATCAAACTCTTGCAGAAGCAATACCCATCTAATGAGCCTGGGTTTTGAATCCTGCTTTGTGAGTAGATACTTAAGAGCAGCATGGTCAGTGTACACAATCACCTTTGATCCTACTAAGTAGGATCTGAACTTGTCAATGGCGTAAACCACTGCAAGTAATTCCTTTTCTGTGGTTGTGTAATTTTTCTGGGCATCATTTAAAACGCGACTGGCATAATAAATGACATGCAGAAGCTTGTCATGCCTCTATCCAATACTGCACCAATGGCATGATCACTGGCATCACACATTAGCTCAAATGGTAATGTCCAGTCTGGTGCAGAAATGACTGGTGCTGTGACCAGCTTAGCTTTCAGCGTTTCAAACGCTTGCAGGCACTCTGTGTCAAACACAAATGGCGTGTCAGCAGCTAGCAGATTGCTTAGAGGTTTTGCGATTTTTGAAAAATCCTTTATAAACCTCCTATAGAATCCTGCATGCCCAAAAAGCTTCTGATTGCCTTAACATTGGCAGGTGGTGGTAATTTTTCAATTACCTCTATTTTTGCTTGATCCACCTCTATTCCATTGTTTGAGATTTTATGCCCAAGAACAATTCCTTCAGTCACCATGAAGTGACACTTTTCCCAGTTTAAAACTAGGTTGGTTTCTTGGCATCTTTTCAGAACAAGTTTCAGGTGATCAAGACAGGAGTTGAATGAGTCTCCATATACTGAGAAGTCATCCATGAAGACTTCTAGAAATTTTTCCACCATGTCAGAGAAAATAGAGAGCATGCATCTCTGGAAGGTTGCAGCGCATTACATAGCCCAAATGGCATCCTTCTATAAGCAAACACTCCAGATGGACATGTGAATGCTGTTTTCTCTTGATCCTGGGGATCCACTGCAATCTGGTTGTAGCCTGAATAGCCATCCAAAAAGCAGTAATAATCATGACCTGCTAGTCTCTCTAGCATCTGGTCTATGAATGGTAAAGGAAAATGATCCTTTCTGGTGGCTGTATTAAGCCTTCTGTAGTCAATACACATGCGCCACCCTGTAACTGTTCTTGTAGGAACCAGTTCATTTTTTTCATTATGAATCACTGTCATGCCTCCCTTTTTTGGGACGACTTGAACAGGGCTCACCCAGGGGCTGTCAGAAATAGGATAAATAATCCCAGCCTCTAGTAATTTGGTGACCTCTTTCTGCACCACTTCCTTCATGGCTGGATTTAGCCGCCTCTGTGGTTGAACCACTGGTTTGGCATTGTCCTCCAATAGGATTTTGTGCATGCATCTAGCTGGGCTTATGCCCTTAAGGTCACCTATGGACCACCCAAGAGCTGTCTTGTGTGTCCTTAGCACTTGAATAAGTGCTTCCTCTTCCTGTGAATTTAAAGCAGAGCTTATGATCACTGGAAAAGTGTCACCTTCTCCCAGAAATGCATATTTCAAGGATGGTGGTAGTGGTTTGAGCTCGGGTTTAGGAGGTTTTTCCTCTTTCAGAAGAAAGTTCAGAGGCTCTTTCATGTCCTCTGAATCCTCCAAATCAGGCTGAACATCTTTAAAGATGTCTTCCAACTCTGACTCGAGACTCTCAGCCATGTTGATCTCTTCTACCAAAGAGTCAATGAGATCAACTTTCATGCAGTCTGTTGATGTGTCTGGATGCTGCATGGCTTTGACAACGTTCAACTTAAACTCATCATCATTGACTCTCAGGGTTATTTCCCCCTGTTGGACGTCAATGAGGGATCGTCCAGTTGCTAGGAAGGGCCTTCCTAGAATGAGAGTAGCACTCTTGTGCTCCTCCATTTCCAGCACAACAAAGTCAGTGGGAAAGGCGAATGGCCCAACTCTGACAATCATGTCCTCAATCACGCCTGATGGGTATTTAGTGGAACCATCAGCAAGTTGGAGACATATCCGGGTTGGTTTAACTTCTTCAGTTAAGCCAAGCTTCCTGATAGTGGATGCAGGTATCAGGTTGATGCTTGCCCCAAGATCGCATAAAGCTGTCTTGGTGCAATCACCTTCTAATACGCATGGTATCAGAAAACTCCCAGGGTCTTTAAGCTTTTCAGGAAAGCTTTTTAGAATGACTGCACTGCATTCTTCAGTGAGGAGAACTCTTTTTGTTTCTCTCCACTCCTTTTTATGACTCAAGATCTCTTTCATGAACTTGGCATAAGAAGGTATTTGCTCAAGTGCCTCTGCAAATGGAATCTTTATTTCAAGAGTCCTTAGATAATCTGCAAAGCGAGCAAATTGCTTATCCTGCTCCTCTTTCCGGAGTTTTTGAGGATAAGGTATCTTGGCTTTATATTCCTCAACCTTAGTGGTTAAAGAAGCCTTTTTAGAGGGGTTGTTATCAGCATTTGTGTGTGTCTGATCCCTCACTGGCAATCGAGTGCCAGAGTCAGAGGCTGGAGTGACGTTAGACGCCAGCTCACTGTCTGTTCCTGGCGCCTGAACGCCAGAAATGTGCCCATTTTGGGCGTTCAACGCTGGATTCTGCCCCATTTGGGCGTTCAACGCCAGATTCTTGCCCATTTCTGGCGTTGAACGCCAATCCTACCTTGTTTCTGGCGCTGAACGCCAGTTTTGGGCATGGTCTGGGCGTTCAGCGCCAGCCTTCCACCCATTTTCTGGCGTTTTAGTGCCAGAATTATTTTTCCCTGGGCTCTTACTGTCCTCAGGTGAATCTTTGGTGGGTCGCTCATTTCTTGAATTTTTGATGCCTTGAGGTGGGGTATTTAATGTTTTCCCACTTCTTAATTGAACTGCTTGGCATTCTTCTGCTATTTGCCTTGATAGATGCTGCTTTGTTTGCTTAAACTGTTCGTCCATATGTATATTAGCTATCCTTGTCTCCTGTAGCCTGTCTTTGAAATCAGCTAGCTGCTTTGTTAGAAAATCCAATTGCTGATTGAATTCAGCAGCTTGTTTTACAGTACTGAATTCAGCAGTTACTGTTTTAACCTCTTCATTCATGGAAGGGTTGCTGCTTAGGTACAGATGCTGATTCCTGGCAACTGTATCAATGAGCTCTTGAGCCTCTTCAATTGTCTTTCTCATATGGATAGATCCACCAGCTGAGTAGTCTAGAGACATCTGAGCTCCTTCTGCAAGTCCATAGTAGAAGATGTCTAACTGAACCCACTCTGAAAACATTTCAGAGGGGCATTTTCGTAGCATCTCTCTGTATCTCTCCCAGGCATCATAAAGAGATTCATTATCTCCTTGCTTGAAGCCTTGGATGTCCAGCCTTAGCTGTGTCATCCTTTTTGGAGGGAAATATTGATTCAGGAATTTTTCTGTCAGCTGTTTCCATGTCCTTATGCTGGCCTTAGGTTGGTTATTCAACCACCTCTTAGCTTGATCTTTTACAGCAAATGGAAACAGTAATAGTCTGTAGACATCCTGATCTATTTCTTTATCATGTACTGTGTCAGCAATTTATAAAAACTGTGCCAGAAACTCTGTAGGTTCTTCCTGTGGAAGACCGGAATACTGGCAACTTTGCTGCACCATGATAATGAGCTGAGGATTCAACTCAAAGCTACTGACTCCAATGGAGGGTATGCAGATACTACTCCCATATGAAGCAGTAGAGGGGTTAGAATATGACCCCAGAGTCCTCCTGGACTGTTCATCTCCACTTATGTCCATGATGGATATATGGATATAACTTGGACTGATTTACCTTTTTAATTATTTTATTTTATGGAAAGAGGACAACTTAACCAAAAATAAAAATAACAAAAATTATGATTTTCAAAAAAATGAGGAGAGAAAAAGTGGTTAGAAGGTTTTGAAAAAGATATGATTTGGAAAAGATTTTAAAAAAAAATTTTTTTTTTTGTTATTTAATTTTTGAAAATTTGTTTTGAAAGTGGAGAGAAAGGATATTTTTGAATTTAGTGAGGAAAGAGAAAAACAATAGGATAGCGCAAGATTTAAAATTTTTAGATCTAGTGCTCCTTGTTTTCGAAAAATTTGGAGAGAAAACACCAAGGAACACCAAACTTAAAAATTTCAAGATCAAGACCAAACCAAAATTTTCGAAAATCAAAGGAAATCAACAGGAAAACACCAAACTTAAAGTTTGGCACAGGATTTAATAGAAAAATGATTTTTGAAGAAGGTTTTTTTTTTTTTAAAAAATATGATAGCCAATTACCATGAACATAAACACCACGTTCTAATTAACTGAGCTATAAATTCAAAGTGTTTTAACAAGGGATAAATAATAAAAGACTCTAAACCAAAAAGAAAGATTTTTCCTAATCTAAGCAACAAAATAATCCGTCAGTTGTTCAAACACGAACAATCCCGGCAACGGCGCCAAAAACTTGGTGCACGAATTGTGAATCACACTTTTCACAACGCGTACCACTAACCAGCAAGTGCACTGGGTCGTCCAAGTAATACCTCACGTGAGTAAGGGTCGAATCCCACGGAGATTGTTGGTTTGAAGCAATCTATGGCTATCTTGTAAATCTTAGTCAGGAAGTCAATTATGTTTATCAGTTGAATTGTGAATAACCAAGAGAGCATAAATTAAAGGTTACTTGTTGTGCAATAATGGAGAGTATGTTGGAGTTTTGGAGATGCTTTGTCTTCTGAATCTCTGTTTTCCTCTGTCTTCTGATTCACGCACGCATGTCCTCCTATGGCAAGCTGTGTGTTGGTGGATCACCGTTGTCAATGGCTACCTTCCATCCTTCCAGTGAAAACTACGCTCACGCGCTCTGTCACAGCACGGCTAATCACCGGTTGGTTCTCGATCCGGTTGGAATAGGATTTACTATCCTTTTGCATCTGTCACTAACGCCCAGCCTTCAGGAGTTTGAAGCTCGTCACAGTCATTCAATCCTTGAACCCTACTCGGAATACCACAGACAAGGTTTAGACTTTCCGGATTCTCATGAATGCCGCCATCAGTTCTAGCTTATACCACGGAGATTCTGATTAAGAGATCTCAGAGATACTCATTCAGTCGGATGTAGAACGGAGGTGGTCGTCAGGCACACGTTCTTGGTTTGAGGAAGGTGATGAATGTCACTGATCACAGTTGAGCGCGAATGAACATCTTAGATAGGAACAAGCGTGTTTGAATAGAAAAACAGAAATACTTGCATTAATTCATCGAGACACAGCAGAGCTCCTCACCCCCAACAATGGGGTTTAGAGACTCATGCCGTCAGAGAATACAAAGTTTAGATCTGAAATGTCATGAGATACAAAATAAGTCTCTAAAAGTTGTTTAAATACTAAACTAGTAGCCTAGGTTTACAACAAATGAGTAAACTATGATGGATGATGCAGAGGCCCACTTCTGGGGCCCACTTGGTGTGTGCTGGGGCTGAGAATTAAGCAATCCACGTGTAAAGGCCATTTGTGGAGTTGAATGCCAGTTTTTGTGCCAGTTTGGGCGTTCAACTCCAGCTTTTGATCCTTTTCTGGCGCTGGACGCCAGAATTGGGCAGAGAACTGGCGTTGAACGCCAGTTTACGTCGTCTATCCTTCTGCAAAGTATGGACTATTACATATTTCTGGAAAGCCCTGGATGTCTACTTTCCAACGCAATTGGAAGCATGCCATTTCGAGTTCTGTAGCTCCAGAAAATCCACTTTAAGTGCAGGGAGGTCAGAATCCAACAGCATCAGCAGTCCTTTTTCAGCCTGAATCAGATTTTTGCTCAGCTCCTTCAATTTCAGCCAGAAAAATACCTGAAATTACAGAAAAACACACAACTCATAGTAAAGTCAAGAAATATGAATTTTTCCTAAAAACTAATGAAAATAGACTAAAAACTAACTAGAACATACTCAAAACTATCTGAAATTAACCCCAAAAAGCGTATAAAATATCCGCTCATCAGTCCACCATGCAGTGCCATATATGCTTGGAAAGCTCTTGATTCCTACTTTCCAATGCTTCTTGAATCACCTCATTTGGAGCTCTGTAGCTCAAGTTATTCTTGTTGGAAGTATACCCCTTGTATGCCTTGTGGTGTGTGGCGCCAACGTTAGCCTCCAAGTTAGGGGTCTAACGTTGGCGCAAACTTTTGCTCCTCTCCCTTGTATTTTCATGTGCCAACGTTAGCCTCCATGTTAGGGGTCCAACGTTGGCGCAAACGTTAGGTGGCCAGGGAGGAGTTTCTCATGCCAACGTTAGCCTCAAAGTTAGGGGGCTAACGTTGGCGAAAACTTTTGGTGCCCAGGGGTGAATTTCATGTGCCAACGTTAGCCTCAAAGTTAGGGGGCTAACGTTGGCGCAAACTTTTGGTACCCAGGGAGTGATTTTCAAGTTCCAACGTTAGCCTCCAAGTTAGGGGGCTAACGTTGGGGCTAACTTTTCAACCAAAAGTTTGTGCAAAAGTTTGATGCTAACTTTAGGTCCAGCTTTTTGCTTCCTGGTTCAATTTCACTTATTCCATTGTCCTCTCTTCACTCCTAGCCATTCCTTCTTGCTTCAACCTTTCTCCAAGCTTTCTTCACCTATCATTAATCAACCAAACTCATCAAAGCTATGCTCAAAATCATGAGATATTCATTCTTTCATAATATGCAACAAATATAGCATAAAACCTCATGAAATGGCATGAATTCATATATGGTTGGTTCAATCAAGGGAAACATGAAAATCTACTCAATTAGCTTGCTTGTAGCTCAAGAAAGTGCATAATTCTAATGAAAACAAGAGAAAAAGACTAGCTAAAATAGGCTAGGATGACTTGTCATCACAACACCAAACTTAAAGCTTGCTTGTCCCCAAGCAAGAAATGAATTATGCTCAGAGATTCTTTTAATTTAGATGGATTGAGGAACACTTGTAAAGTACAGTGAGTGAAGTGATCAAGTAACAGTGGGGTGAACTCTAAATCATATGCTCATGCAAGGGCCTCAGTGCTCACTAGTCCTTACATATTGGGAGTCGTAGGTCTTTGGATTTTCATCCAAATGGTATCATGGAGATCTCTTTATATGTAATCACCTTGAAGCAGCTTATAGTTTCTGTGCTTTGGTCTCGACTCTAAGTGTCATGTCTCAAAGCGGCTCTTTAGATAAGCTTTCAATCAATACTCCTAAACCAGTTGGTTTTAAGGTATTAGGTGTTGAAGCACCCCTAAGGATTTACTTGCTCAAGCCTCTTTCTTTGACACACTTCGACCACAAGTATTTACTAGGATAACAACTCTTTGAGTTTTTGTTTCTTTCTTTCTTTTTCTGCCTAGTAATTGATGCTCAGAGCCTTGGACCATGTTCTTTTTGTTTTTGTATTTTCTTTTCTTTCTTTTGTTTTGTTTGCTGCTTCTTGGATCAATAAATTTTTGAGAAGCTCCACAACACTTCTTTGAACTTCATGTCCTGCCTATGAGCTCCCATGCAAGTTTTCACAAGCATACAACCTCAATACAAAATCATACAACTAGAACCACCACTTCTCCTAATCTTTTGCTTGCCTCAAAATTGTTTAATTCCTCAATCCTTCTTTTCAAAGAACTTTCATGTGATGCATTTCTTGAAAATTGAGTGCAAACAAGTTTTGAAGATAAGAATGTTGTGAATGATCAGACACCTTGCTTATTGAATTATAAAGAAAGACTATGCTATGCAGGCAAGCAGGGGTAATAAAAAAGAACTATGCTATGCAGACAGGCAGGGTAGATCAGGATACAATCCAACTTTCAATCACAGCAATATTTGATGTAAAACAATCACTTAACAATACAACCTGTTGGAGTTCACTTGCTTTCCTTCTTCTCATCATCATCATTGCTGACCTTTATGTTCATCTTTTGTTTCTTTGGTTGATGATTCTTAATCCCTCCAAAGGCTTGTATGATGCTCTGCAATGATATTGGAAGTTGCTTGTTCCCCAAGCACTTAGAAACAATGGTTAGCATGCAGGATTTATTTGTGGGCCTTTGTACTTACTTTGGTGTGAGAACACCAAACTTAGTACCTTGCCAATGGTTCTTGTGCATCAGATTAACCATGTGTAAAACTCTTTTTCTTTTTCAAAAATTACAAAACTGAAAACTAGGAAACAGCAGAATAGTTAACTAGTTTATCCAACATGCTTGAAGCCAGCATTATGCAGAAGGTGAGAATGTGTTTTATGATGAGATTTTGGTGAAACACCAAACTTAGAATCTTTCATTCTCCCTTAGATTGTTTTGGTGCAACACCAAACTTAGCTTCTTGCATTATAGATAAAACTAATTAACCTTTTTATTAAAATAGTTATGAATAGAAAACTACCTCGGGTTGGGTTGCCTCCCAACAAGCGCTCTTTTATTGTCACTAGCTTGACATCCTTCATCCTCTGATCATGGAAGTTGAGGTTTCTGTTGCCTTTGGTTTCCTCCTCTTACCGTAGGCTTCTCCTTGTTTTCCATAACTGTTTTCCCTTTCAACCCAGCAGCTTTTTCATTGTTCTTCGAGTCATCTTCAGTGGCTCTTAGGGATATATTTCCCTCTCTCTCACCCAGTTTAGCAGGGTTTTGAACCATTTGTTCCATGTACCTTTCAATTCTCTTGAGATATGCCTCTTGGTTTTTCCTTATATCCTCCTGCTCTATTAATGTCATTTCTTGAATTTTCATAAACCTTTCCATCATCATTTCTAGAACATAGAGTTTTTGGAAGTTTAGGATTGGTTGTGACTGTGTTAATTGTGGTGATTGATGTAAGTCATTTTGGGCAGGTGGTGGGGTAGGATAAGGTTGGAGGTGTGTATATTGGGGTGGTGTGTAGTGATTTTTGTTGGTATGGTGGTGTTTTTACAGGTTTGGGAAGTTGGGGTTATTATAGTTGAGGTCCCTTTGTTCCTGATGCTGAGATTCCCTCATTCTTAAATAAGAATGTGGTTTCCATGGTGGAAATTGTGCATTCACTGTGGCAGAATGTAGAGAATCAATTTGTCTAGCTATTGATTCCAATTGCTGCTGAGTTTGCTGGTGTAGCTGCTTGTTTTGATTCATGATTGCTTTCACTCCTTCAAGATTCATTACTTCCTTTTCTGAAATTGCATTCCGTGGCGTCTCAAATGAGTGTTGGTTATTGGCTCTTTTGTCACTGAACTCTGTAGTTCCTTGGATGGTTGCTGTTGCCTTGAGTAGGCCATCTGAGAAATAATCTACTGCTTTTCTTGTTTCGGAGGTTAGTCCTTCATAGAACGCTCGAAAATCCACCTTGTCATTTGCTTTCTTGTATCTCTCCCATGCTTTGAATAGTGGTTCTTCCTCTCTTTGTATGAATGGAAGTACTCCTTCTTTCATCTTGATGTGTTGTTGGGGTGAGGAGAATTTGGCTAGAAACTTGGCAACCAATTCGTCCCAACTAGTTATACTTCCTTGGGGAAAGGTTTCAAGCCATTGTGCCGCTTCATCCTTTAGTGAGAAGGGAAATAACAAGAGCTTAATGGTATCATGGTCTACACCATTGATATTGACAGCCCCACAAGTTTTCAGAAAAATGGATAGGTGCTGTTTAGAGTCCTCCAAAGGATTTCCACCATAGGAACAATTGTTCTCTATTAGTGTAATGAATTGTGGCTTCATGTTGTGATGTTCTTCTTTCTCAGAAACTCCTTCTTCCCTGTGACATATAAATCAACAACGGAACACATAGCGATTCTCTTGAAAATTAAGTGTAGTCAGTTGAGACAAAACGTCAAACAGTTAGTGGGTTAGTCAAAATTAAAGAAAAAGTGCTTGATCTAGATTACCACTTCACTTAATCATTGTCAATCTAATCAATCCCCGGCAACGGCGCCAAAAACTTGATGAGATATTTTGGTGAAAAATTGAATTTCTCCCAAAACACACAAATCTAACCGGCAAGTGCACCGGGTCGCATCAAGTAATAAAAACTCACGGGAGTGAGGTCGATCCCACAGGGATTGAAGGATTGAGCAATTTTAGTTTAGTGGTTGATTTAGTCAAGCGAATCAAGATTTGGTTGATGGTTTTGTGACTTGCAGAATTAAATTGCATTGAAGTAAAGAGAACAAGAAATAAATTGCTGAAACTTAAAGAACAAGAAATTAAATGGCAGAAACTTAAAGTTCAAGAAATGTAAATTGCGGAATCTTAAAGTGCAAGGAATGTAAATTGCTTGAAATGTAAAGGGGATTGGGACGTGGATTTGCAGAAATTAAACAAGGAAAAGTAAATTTGCATCAAACAGAAGAGTAAAAGGTGTTTGGGATTGAACCGGATATGAAGCAGAAAAGTAAATGAACATAGAAAGCAGTAAACAGAGAAATGAAATGGGAAATTCAGATCTCAGGACCCAGAGACTAGAAAACCAAGTCTAGATCTCAATGCCTTCCTAGATCCAATAAGAACAATTGCAAGGGAACTGTAAATTGCAAAGAGAATAGATGAAGAGCAATTAACCGGAAATGAAATTCAATTAACAGTAAAGAAACAGAGAGATCCAAGATTGAGATTGAAACAGAATTTCTTCAATTCTCCAATCCAAGATTCAAGATAAGTGTAATTGAAATTGAAAGCAATAAAACTGAGAGGAAGAGAAGTGAATTCTCCTTCCCCAAGACAAAGAAATTAAAGTTCACTCAATAACAAAAGCTCTCCGAAAACTATTATGAAAATTCCAAAAGGAAAGCTCTTCCGGAAAAGCTCCCTCAATAACTTGAATTCTATCCTATTTATACACTTTCTTCCAATGATCTTCAAGCCTTGAGTTGGGCCTTTGCTCTTGGTGGAATTGGGTTGAAAGAGGCCTTGGTTGATTGCTCTTGGAGTTTGAAGAAGAACCAAAGTGAACCAATTGAACCGGGTTGGAGTTTTGCAAAAGTTGGAGTAAAAGTTTGAGCCAAAGTTAGGGGTCCAACTTTTCATATCAGCTAGCACAATTTGCTGATACCAACGTTGGTGCCAAAGTTAGGGGTCTAACTTTTGCTCCAACGTTGGCCTCCCTTATGCACATTTATGGCGCTAACTTTGTCCTCTTGTCATGTTGCCAATTTTATGCCCAATATAGACTATCATATATGGTTGGAAAGCTCTGAATGTCAGCTTTCTAACCCACTTGGAATCACTTCAATTGGACATCTACAACTCAAGTTATGATCATTTGAAGAGGGCATGGTCGCTGGCTTTGGTGTGCAGCGTTTGAGGTAACGTTTGCCTCAAACGTTGGCGAAAACGCCAGTTCTGGAGGCTCAAACGTACTGTCCACCCCATACTATTATACATTTTTGGAAAGCCCTGGATGTCTACTTTCCAATGCCGTTGGGAGCACATTATTTGGAGCTCTACAGCTCGAGTTATACTCCGTTGAAGGTGCCGAGGTCAGTTGGCCTCACTGCAGGTTGCCACCATGTTCGTTTATGCATATTGCGGGGCAGTTTTCTCCCTCAATTTTAGTGTCCACCATGCAGTGCCATATATTCTTGGAAATCTCTTGATTCCTACTTTCCAATGCTTCTTGAATCACCTCATTTGGAGCTCTGTAGCTCAAGTTATTCTTGTTGGAAGTATACCCCTTGTATGCCTTGTGGTGTGTGGCGCCAACGTTAGCCTCCAAGTTAGGGGTCTAACGTTGGCGCAAACTTTTGCTCCTCTCCCTTGTATTTTCATGTGCCAACGTTAGCCTCCAAGTTAGGGGTCTAACGTTGGCGCAAACGTTAGGTGGCCAGGGAGGAGTTTCTCATGCCAACGTTAGCCTCAAAGTTAGGGGGCTAACGTTGGCGCAAACTTTTGGTGCCCAGGGGTGAATTTCATGTGCCAACGTTAGCCTCAAAGTTAGGGGGCTAACGTTGGCACAAACTTTTGGTACCCAGGGAGTGATTTTCAAGTTCCAACGTTAGCCTCCATGTTAGGGGGCTAACGTTGGGGCTAACTTTTCAACCAAAAGTTTGTGCAAAAGTTTGATGCTAACTTTAGGTCCAGCTTTTTGCTTCCTGGTTCAATTTCACTTATTCCATTGTCCTCTCTTCACTCCTAGCCATTCCTTCTTGCTTCAACCTTTCTCCAAGCTTTCTTCACCTATCATTAATCAACCAAACTCATCAAAGCTATGCTCAAAATCATGAGATATTCATTCTTTCATAATATGCAACAAATATAGCATAAAACCTCATGAAATGGCATGAATTCATATATGGTTGGTTCAATCAAGGGAAACATGAAAATCTACTCAATTAGCTTGCTTGTAGCTCAAGAAAGTGCATAATTCTAATGAAAACAAGAGAAAAAGACTAGCTAAAATAGGCTAGGATGACTTGTCATCACCTCACAAGACTCAACCAACCAAGTGATCATGGCCTCCTCCTCAAGAACCAAACGAAGAAAAGGGAAAGATCCCATGGTGGAGGAAGACACACATGAATATGACCAACGGAGATTCAAGTCTTGGTTCCATCAAATGCAAATTGAATGGATGAACGAGAAAAGAATCTATCCTGAAATTCCACTCTTGTTGCCGGATGATGGATGTCAAGAAATGAAGGACAAAATTCGAAAGAGGAGGTGGGAGGAACTTGCATCACCAGCCACCCGAATCAATGCCAATATCATAAGAGAGTTCTATGCAAATGTCTCAAGGCTTGACATGCGTGAGCCCCCAACGTACAAGAGCTATGTGCGGGGGGTGGAAGTAGACTTTAGCCCGGATGCAATCAAGAAAGTCTTGAGACTAAAGTCAGTCCGCTTTAGTGAACCGGGATACCAACAAAGATTGAATGAGGATCAGGATTATGATGAGATTGCGAGAGATATTTGTATGGAGAACTCAGAGTGAGAAGGAGATGACAAGAACAAATATAAGTATCTAAAGAGATGTAACCTCACCCCGGAAGCAAAAGGATGGTATGAGTTGATGAAAAGATCAATTCTGGGCACAGTGAACACCTCAGAAGTTAACAGGGAGAGAGCCGTGATGTTGCATTGCATCATTGTGGGAGGAGAGATAAGAGTTCATGAAATCCTTGCAAAAGACATTCAAAAGCTGGCTGAGAAGAATTCGGCCGGATCTTGGTTGTACTATCCGAGTACCATTTGGAGGTTGTGTGCAAAGGCTAAAGTTCCAATGGAAGAGGAAAATCCAATGTGGTTAAGCCAAGGCATGCCCATAACCATTGAACGAATGATGATGCCCCCTGAAGCACATCAAGGCCGAAGACCACATGGAAGAAGGGAAAGAGAAGAACCAATGGAAGAAGATGGGCCACACATAGAAGAAGAGCCACAAGAGGAGGAGGAACAGCCGCACTTTTTCCCACATGGCAATATGGATATGACTCAAATGCAGGAAGCAATTGGAAGATTATCACAACAGTACATGAGAATTCAAGAAAGGCAAGAGGAATATCATTTACTATACATGAAAAACCAACAAGCACAGGAAGAACGGGAGCTAAGAATGATGAACAAACAAAGTGAATTCGAGTCAAGATTCCTTATGATGCAAGAAGAACATGCTTTTCAATCTCATGAATCATTTGGAAAGTTGGAACAAATACAAGCTGAAAATTTGAGGGCTCTCAAAGAGTTCACAACACTCCAAGATGCAAGGTATGAAGTACAAGCCGATTACAACATCAATAGCCAAATCAAACTAAACTATATTGGAGAACATTTGCACAACATGGATCCGGCTTTCCAACTTTTGATGAATTCTTCAAAAAGAGAAGTGAGGTAGAGGTAAGCAATGCTATGAGACTTGAAAATAGAGTAGAGGAAGCAATGAATAGAGCTGGGTTCTGGCGGGATCAACAGACAACAGACATGGACACAGGGAACACCAGCAACCAGGTGTATGAAAGAAGAAAGAAAAAGCATGACAAATAAAAGGTGGACTTGATCCTTGTTCAACACTAAGAAAGCATGCATTGTGTCTGTTTTAAGTGGTCCTTGCATCTTTAAGTAGTTATCATAATTAGTAGTCTTTGCATTTTGTTTGTTTCTCTTAGAATAAGTAAGCTAGTCTATGTGTGTGCTTGTGTGTTTACTTTCACTTAGCAAAAAGTATGTTTTGTCCCCTGCATCTTTAAGTTCAATAAAAGAAATGTTTGAATGTGAAGTAAGATAGTCTCTGTTAGATAGAAGTAGAATAAAAGTAAGTGGTGGTATGTGTGTGATTGTATAATAGCTCACTTTTAGTGAATAAAGAGCCAGGATATCTCCTTCTAAGTATAGAGTGGCCTACTGTCTATGAATCTCAATCGAATAAAAATCCTTGGTTAGAAAGAAAAAAAAAAAGGAAGTGACAGAACAAAAGAAAAACAAAAAGAAACAAAGCTGGACACCAATAGCTTGAACCTTAGAATATATGCCTGTGGTGTCTTTGTATTAGGATCTGCTTGGATTATTAAGTTCTTTGGAGTGCATCAACACTCGGTGACTTGGGTTAACTAACCCGGGATCATCAGCTGAAAGTCCACTATCAAGAGCAACCTAACTACAAGGCACTTAGTAGCCCAAAAGAGGTGCTGGGCATCAATGTTCTAAGAAGGAATGTGAGCCAAGTGTCTATAGTGAATAATGTGTCAAGTATAAAGAAAAGGAAATGAACTTGCTACACATGACACTCAAATAAAGCTTATAAACAAAGTAATAGCCAAGGATAAAGGAATAATGAGAGGTCATAGCTATATGTTACTTGAAGCTTGAAGGAGACTTTCTAGGCCTAGGAGTCAATAAGAAGTGAGTATTTACATATCCACACAAAATCCCATGAACTATCAATAATACTCTGCTAGCATGAACATCCTCTTCCATTTCATTCTTTCTTCTCAATAAATCTTTTCTTGCTTGGGGACAAGCAAGCTTTAAGTTTGGTGTTGTGATGACAAGTCATCTTAGCCTAGTTTCACTAGCCCTTTTCTTTAGTTTTCAAATGAATTATGCACTTTCTTGAGCCATAAGCAAGCTAATTGGGTAGATTTTCATGTTTCCTTTGATTTAATCAACCATGTATGAATTCATGCTATTTCATGAGGTTTTATACTATAATTGTCACATATTATGAAAGAATGAATATCTCATGATTTTAAGCATAGCTTTGATGTGTTTGGTTGATTAATGATAGGTGAAGAAAGCTTGAAGAAAGGTTGAAGCAAGAAGGAATAGCTAGGAGTAAAGAGAGGACAATGGAATAAGTGAAATTGAACCAGGAAGCAAAAAGCTGGACCTAAAGTTAGCCTCAAACTTTTGCACAAACTTTTGGGTGAAAAGTTAGCCCCAACGTTAGCCCCTAACTTTTGGGCTAACGTTGGAGCTTGAAAATCACTCCCTGGGCACCAAAAGTTTGTGCCAACGTTAGCCCCTAACTTTTGGGCTAACGTTGGCACATGAAAATCACCCCTGGGCACCAAAAGTTTGCGCCAACGTTAGCCCCTAACTTGGTGGCTAACGTTGGCATAAGAAAAACCTCCCTGGCCACCAAAAGTTTGCGCCAACGTTAGCCCCTAACTTTTGGGCTAACGTTGGCACATGAAAAATACAAGGGGAGGAGCAAAAGTTTGCGCCAACGTTAGCCTCTAACTTTTGGGCTAACGTTGGCGCCATAAGTACACATTAGGAGGCCAACGTTGGAGCAAAAGTTAGACCCCTAACTTTTGTCCCAACGTGGATAGCAGCAAGTTATGGTGGCTGATATGAAAAGTTGGAGCAAAAGTTAGCCCCTAACTTTTGCTCAAACTTTTACTCCAACTTTTGCACAACTCCAACCCGGTTCATTTGGTTCACTTTGGTTCTTCTCCAAACTCCAAGAGCAATCAACCAAGGCCTCTTTCAACCCAATTCCACCAAGAGCAAAGGCCCAACTCAAGGCTTGAAGATCATTTGAAGAAAGTGTATAAATAGGATAGAATTCAAGTTCTTCGGGGAGATTTCCCTTTGAATTTTCATATAGTTTTCGGAGAGCTTTGGATATTGAGTGATTTTTAATTTCTTAGTCTTGGGGAAGGAGAACTCACTTCTCTTCCTCTTAGTTTTATTGCTTTCAATTTCAATTACAATTGTCTTGGATCTTGGGTTGGAGAATTGAAGAAATTCTATTTCAATCTCATCCTTGGATCTCTCTGCTTTATTTACTGCTTGATTGAATTTAATTTCTGTTAATTGCTCTTCATCTACTTTCCTTGCAATTTACAATTCCCTTGCAATTGTTCTTGTTGGATCTAGGAAGGCATTGAGATCTAGACTCGGTTTTCTAGTCTCTGGGTCCTGAGATCTGAACTTTCAATTTCTAATTCTCTGTTTACTGTTTTCATGTTCATTTACTTTTCTGCTTCAAGATCTGATTTAACCCAAACCCTCTTCTACTTCTCTGCTTGATGCAAATTTACTTTTCCTTGTTTAATTTCTGCAAATCCAAGTCCCAATCCCCTTTACAATTCAAGTCATTTACATTTCTTGCACTTTAAGATTCCGCAATTTACATTTCTTGCATTCTAAGTTTCTGCCATTCAATTTCTTGTTCTTTAAGATTCAGCAATTTATTTCCTGTTCTCTTTAATTCCATGCAATTTAATTTCTGCAAATCACAAAACACTCAACCAAATCTTGATTCGCTTGACTAAATTAACTACTAAGATAAAATTGCTCAATCCTTCAATCCCTGTGGGATCGACCTCACTCTCGTGAGTTTTTATTACTTGATGCGACCCGGCACACTTGCCGGTTAGATTTGTGTGTTTTGGGAGAAATTCATTTTTCCACCAAAATATTCATCAGTTGTGCTGACCCTCATTCTTTAAATGACGCTATACCAAGGAGGACACCTAAAGGCGAGCCGTAATCGACTCATCTTCAGCAGGCTCGTCCGTTTTTTTTTACGTTGTGCTGACCCTCGTTTTTTAAATGATGCTATCCCGAGGACACCTAAAGGCGACCCGTAATCACCTCATCTTCGACAAGCTCCTCCGGTTTTTTTTTTGTTTTTTTTTTACGTTGTTCTGACCCTCGTTCTTTAAATGACGCTATCTAGAGGAGGACACCTAAATGCGAGTCGTAATAGCCTCATCTTCGGCAGTCTCCTCCGATTTTTTTTCCATTTTTTTTATGTTGCTCTGACCCTCGTTCTTTAAATGACGCAATCCCGAGGAGGACACCTAAAGGCGAGCCGTAATTGCCTCATCTTCGGCAGGCTCTTCCGATTGTTTTTTCCAGTTTTTTTTACGTTATGCTGACCCTCGATCTTTAAATGATGCTATCCCAAGGTGGACACCTAAAGGCAAGCCGCAATCGCCCCATCTTCAGCAGGCTCCTCGGCTTTTTTTTACGTTGTGCTGACCGTCGTTCTTTAAATGACGCTATCCCGAGGAGGACACCTAAAGGCGAGCCGTAATGGGCTCATCTTCGGCAGGCTCCTCCGATTTTTTTTACCGGGTTTTTTTTGTACGTTATGCTGACCCTCTTTCTTTAAATGACATTATCCCGAGGAGGATACCTAAAGTCGAGCCGTAATGGCCTCATCTTCAGACGGCTCCTCTATTTTTTTTCCAATTTTTTTCATTTTTTTTACGTTGTGCTGACCATCGTTCTTTAAATGATGCTATCCCGAGGAGGACACCTAAAGGCGAGCCGTAATGGCCTCATCTTCGGCAGGCTCCTCCGGTTTTTTTTTCCAGTTTTTTTTTACGTTGTGCTGACCCTCGTTCTTTAAATGACGCTATCCCGAGGAGGACACCTAAAGGTGAGCCGTAATCGCCTCATCTTCGGCAGGTTCCTCCGATTTTTTTCGGTTTTTTTCTTTTTTTTTTTAACATTGTGCTGGCCTTCGTTTTTTAAATGATGCTATCCCGATGAGGACACCTAAAGGCGAGCCGTAATGGCCTCATCTTCAGCAGGCTCCTCCGGTTCTTTTTTACCGGATTTTTTTTTGTACGTTGTGCTGACCCTCATTCTTTAAATGACGCTATACCAAGGAGGACACCTAAAGGCGAGCCGTAATCGACTCATCTTCAGCAGGCTCCTCCATTTTTTTTACGTTGTGCTTACCCTCGTTTTTTAAATGATGCTATCCCGAGGACAAGCTCATCTTCGGCAAGCTCCTCCTGTTTTTTTTCTGTGTTTTTTTACGTTTTTCTGACCCTCGTTCTTTAAATAACGCTATCCAGAGGAGGACACCTAAATGCGAGCCGTAATAGCCTCATCTTCGGCGGTCTCCTCCTGTTTTTTTTCCGGTTTTTTTTTACGTTGTTCTGACCCTCGTTCTTTAAATGATGCTATCCCGAGGTGGACACCTAAAGGCGAGCCGTAATGGCCTCATCTTCGGCAGGCTCCTCCGTTTTTTTTTTTACGTTGTGCTGACCCTCGTTCTTTAAATGACGCTATCCCGAGGAAGACACCTAAAGGCGAGCCGTAATGGCCTCATCTTCGGCAGGCTCCTCCGGTTTTTTTTTTCCATTTTTTTACGTTGTTCTGACCCTCGTTCTTTAAATGACGCTATCTAGAGGAGGACACCTAAAGGCAAGCCGTAATGGCCTTATCTTCGGCAGGCTCCTCCATTTTTTTCCCAGTTTTTTTTTAACGTTGTGCTGACCCTCGTTCTTTAAATGACGCTATCGTGAGGAAGACACCAAAAGGCGAGCCGTAATGGCCTCATCTTCAGCAGGCTCCTGAATTCTTTTTTCGGTTTTTTCCTTTTTTTTTATACGTTATGCTGACCCTTGTTCTTTAAATGACACTATCTCGAAGAGGATACCTAAAGGCGAGCCGTAATGGTCTCATCTTCAGCAAGTTCCTCTATTTTTTTTACGTTGTGCTGACCCTCATTCTTTAAATGACGCTATCTCGAGGAGGACACCTAAAGGCGAGCCGTAATGGCCTCATCTTCGGCAGGCTCCTCCGATTTTTTTACCGGGTTTTTTTTTGTACGTTATGCTGACCCTCGTTCTTTAAATGACATTATCCCAAGGAGGATACCTAAAGTCGAGCCGTAATGGCCTCATCTTCAGACGGCTCCTATATTTTTTTCCAATTTTTTCCGTTTTTTTTACCTTGTGCTGGCCCTCGTTCTTTAAATGACGTTATCCCGAGGAGGACACCTAAAGGTGAGCCGTAATGGCCTTATCTGCGGCAGGTGCCTCCGGTTTTTTTCGATTTTTTTTCTTTTTTTTTTAACATTGTGCTGGCCCTCGTTCTTTAAATGATGCCATCCCGATGAGGACACCTAAAGGCGAGCCGTAATGGCTTCATCTTCGGCAGGCTCCTCCGGTTCTTTTTTACCGGATTTTTTTTGTACCTTGTGCTGACCCTCATTCTTTAAATGACGCTATACCAAGGAGGACACCTAAAGGCGAGCCGGAATCGACTCATCCTCAGCAGGCTCCTCCGTCTTTTTTTTACGTTGTGCTGACCCTCGTTTTTTAAATGATGCTATCCCGAGGACACCTAAAGTCGACCCGTAATCACCTCATCTTCGACAAGCTCCTCCGGTTTTTTTTCTGTTTTTTTTACGTTGTTCTGACCCTCGTTCTTTAAATGACGCTATCCAGAAGAGGACTCCTAAATGCGAGCCGTAATAGCCTCATCTTTGGAAGTCTCCTCCGGTTTTTTTTCCGTTTTTTTTTACGTTGTTCTGACCCTCGTTCTTTAAATGACGCAATCCCGAGGAGGACACCTAAAGGCGAGCCGTAATTGCCTCATCTTCGGCAGGCTCTTCCGATTGTTTTTTCCGGTTTTTTTTACGTTATGCTGACCCTCGTTCTTTAAATGATGCTATCCCGAGGTGGACACATAAAGGCAAGCCGCAATCGCCTGATCTTCAGCAGGCTCCTGCGTTTTTTTTTGCGTTGTGCTGACCCTCGTTCTTTAAATGACGCTATCCCAAGGAGGACACCTAAAGGCGAGCCGTAATGGCCTCATCTTCGGCAGGCTCCTCCGATTTTTTTTCGGTTTTTTTTGTACGTTGTGTTGACCCTCGTTCTTTAAATGATGCTTTCCCGAGGAGGACACCTAAATGCAAGCCGTAATGGCCTCATCTTCAGCAGGCTCCTCTATTTTTTTTCCGTTTTTTCCGTTTTTTTTACGTTGTGCAGACCCTCGTTCTTTAAATGATGCTATCCTGAGGAGGATGCCTAAAGGCGAGCCGTAATGGCCTCATCATCGGCAGGCTCCTCCGATTTTTTTTTTGGTTTTTTTTTTTACGTTGTGCTGACCCTCGTTCTTTAAATGACGCTATCCCGAGGAGGACACCTAAAGGCGAGCCGTAATGGCCTCATGTCGGCAGGCTCCTCCGGTTTTTTTTTTCTGGTTTTTTTTACGTTGTGCTGACCCTCTTTCTTTAAATGACACTATCCCGAGGATTAGACCTAAAGGCGAGCCGTAATGGCCTCATCTTCAGCAGGCTCCTCCGATTTGTTTCTGGTTCTTTTTACGTTGTGCTGACCCTCGTTCTTTAAAGGACGCTATCCCGAGGAGGACACCTAAAGGCGAACCATAATGGCCTCATCTTCGACAGGCTCCTTCGTTTTTTTTTTTACCCGGTTTTTTTTGTACGTTGTTCTGACCCTCGTTCTTTAAATGACGCTATCCCGAGGAGGACATCTAAAGGCGAGCCGTAATGGCCTAATCTTCGGCAGGATCCCCCATTTTTTTTCCGGTTTTTTTTAATGTTGTGCTGACCCTCGTTCTTTAAATGACGCTATCGTGAGGAGGACAACTAGAGGCGAGCCGTAATCCCCTCATCTTCAGCAGGCTCCTCCGTTTTTTTCTGGTTTTTTCCTTTTTTTTTTTTACATTATGCTGATCCTCGTTCTTTAAATGACGCTATCCCGAGGAGGATACCTAAAGGAAAGCCGTAATGGCCTCATCTTCAGCAGGCTCTTTTATTTTTTTTTCCGGTTTTTTCCATTTTTTTACGTTGTGCTAACCCTAGTTCTTTAAATGATGCAATCCCGAGGAGGACACCTAAAGGCGAGCCGTAATGGGCTCATCTTCGGCAGGCTCCCCCGGTTTTTTTTCGGTTTTTTTTTTACGTTGTGCTGACCCTCGTTGTTTAAATGACGCTATCCCGAGGAGGACACCTAAAGGCGAGCCGTAATGGCCTCATCTTCGGCAGGCTCCTCCGGTTTTTTTTACCGGGTTTTTTTTTGTACGTTGTGGTGACCCACGTTGTTTAAATCATGCTATCCCATGGAGGACACCTAAAGGCAAGCCGCAATCGCCTCATCTTCAGCAGGCTCCTCCGTTTTTTTTTACGTTGTGCTGACCCTCATTCTTTAAATGACGCTATCCCGAGGAGGACACCTAAAGGCGAGCCGTAATGGCCTCATCTTCGGCAGGCTCCTCCAGATTTTTTTCAATTTTTTTTCCAGTTTTTTTTACGTTGCTCTAACCCTTGTTCTTTAAAAGACGCTATCCCAAGGAGGACACCTAAAGGCGAGCCGTAATGGCCTCATCTTCGGCAGGCACCTCTGATTTTTTTTTTTTTTGGTTTTTTTTTTATCGTTGTGCTGACCCTAGTTGTTTAAATGACGCTATCCCGAGGAGGACACCTAAAGGCGAGCCGTAATCTACTCATCTTCAGCAGGCTCCTCCATTTTTTCTTTTTTTTTTTACGTTGTGCTGACCCTCGTTCTTTAAATGACGCTATCCCAAGGAGGACACCTAAAGGCGAGCCGCAATCGCCTCATCTTCAGCAGGCTCCTCCATTTTTTTTTACGTTGTCCTGACCCTCGTTCTTTAAATGACGCTATCTCGAGGAGAACACCTAAAGGCGAGCTGTAATGGCCTCATCTTCGGCAAGCTCCACCGGTTTTTTTTTACTGGGTTTTTTTTTGTACGTTGTGCTGACCCTCGTACTTTAATTGACGCTATCCCGAGGAGGAAACCTAAAGGCGAGCCGTAATCGACTCATCTTCAGCAGGCTCCTCTATTTTTTCTTTTTTTTTTTTACGTTGTGCTGACCCTCGTTCCTTAAATGACGCTATGCCGAGGAGGACACCTAAAGGCGAGCCGAAATGGCCTAATCTTCGGCAGGCTCCTCCGATTTTTTTTACCGGGTTTTTTTTTTGTACGTTGTGCTGACCCGCGTTCTTTAACTGACGCTATCCGAAGGAGGACACCTAAAGGCGAGCCGCAATCGCCTCATCTTTAGCAGACTCCTCCATTGTTTTTACGTTGTGCTAACCCTCGTTCTTTAAATGATGCTATCCCGAGGTGGACACCTAAAGGCGAGCCGTAATGGCCTCATCTTCGGCAGGCTTCTCTGGTTTTTTTTCTGTTTTTTTTTTTACGTTGTGCTGACCCTCGTTCTTTAAATGACGCTATCCGGAGGAGGACACCTAAAGGCGAACCGTAATGGCCTCATCTTCGCCATGCTCCTCCGGTTTTTTTTCGGTTTTTTTTCCGATTTTTTTTTTACGTTGTGCTGACCCTCGTTCTATAAATGATGCTATCCTGAGGAGGACACCTAGAGGCGAGCCGTAATCGCCTCATCTTCAGCAGGCTCCTCTGTTTTTTTTCCGTTTTTTTCCTTTTTTTTTATACGTTATGCTGACCCTCGTTCTTTAAATGACGCTATCCCGAGGAGGATACCTAAAGACAAGCCGTAATGGCCTCATCTTCAGCAGGCTCCTCTATTTTTTTTCCTGTTTTTTCCATTTATTTTACGTTGTGCTCACCCTCATTCTTTAAATAGTTCTATCCTGAGGAGGACACCTAAAGGCAAGCCGTAATGGCCTTATCTTCAACAGGCTCCTCCGGTTTTTTTCGGTTTTTTTTTTTACGTTGTGCTGACCCTCGTTCTTTAAATGACGCTATCCCGAGGAGGACACCGAAAGGCGAGCCGTAATGGCCTCATCTTCGCCATGCTCCTCCGGTTTTTTTTTCGGTTTTCTTTCCGATTTTTTTTTACGCTGTGCTGACCCTCGTTCTATAAATGACGCGTTCTTGAGGAGGACACCTAAAGGCGAGCCGTAATCGCCTCATCTTCAGCAGGCTCCTCCATTTTTTTTTTCCGGTTTTTTCTTTTTTTTATACCTTGTGCTGACCGTCGTTCTTTAAATGACGCGTTCCTGAGGAGGATACCTAAAGGCGAGCCGTAATGGCCTCATCTTCAGCAGGCTCCTCTATTTTTTTTCTGGTTTTTTCCGTTTTTTTTTTTTTACGTTGTGCTGATCCTCGTTCTTTAAATAACACTATCCCGAGGAGGACACCTAAAGGCGAGTCGTAATGGCCTCATCTTCGGCAGGCTCCTCCGGTTTTTTTTCTGGTTTTTTTTTTACGTTGTGCTGACCCTCGTTCATTAAATGACGCTATCCCGAGGAGGACACCTAAAGGCGAGCCGTAATGGCCTCATCTTCGGCAGGCTCCTCCGGATTTTTTTTTACGGGGTTTTTTTTTTTACGTTGTGCTGACCCTTGTTCTTTAAATGACGCTATCCCGAGAAGGACACCTAAAGGCGAGCTGTAATCGCCTCATCTTCAGCAAGCTCCTCTGGTTTTTTTTCCAGTTTTTTTTTTACGTTGTTCTGACCCTCGTTCTTTAAATGACGTTATCCCGAGGAGGACACCTAAAGGCGAGCCGTAATGGCCTAATCTTTGGCAGGCTCCTCCATTTTTTTCGGGTTTTTTTTAACGTTGTGCTGACCCTCAATCTTTAAATGACTCTATCGTGAGGAGGACACCTAGAGGCGAGCCGTAATCGCCTCATCTTCAGCAGGCTCCTCCGTTTTTTTTCCGGTTTTTTCCATTTTTTTTTTACGTTGTGCTGACCCTCGTTCTTTAAATGACGCTATCCCGAGGAGGACACCTAAAGGCGAGCCGTAATGGCCTCATCTTCGGCAGGCTCCTCCGGTTTTTTTTACCGGGTTTTTTTTTGTACGTTGTGCTGACCCTTGTTCTTTAAATGATGCTATCCCAACGAGGACACCTAAAGGCAAGCCGCAATCGCCTCATCTTCAGCAGGCTCCTCCGTTTTTTTTTACGTTGTGCTGACCCTCGTTCTTTAAATGTCGTTATCCCGAGGAGGATACCTAAAGTCGAGCCGTAATGGCCTCATCTTCAGACGGCTCCTCTATTTTTTTCCCAATTTTTTCCGTTTTTTTTACGTTGTGCTGACCATCGTTCTTTAAATGATGCTATCCCGAGGAGGACACCTAAATGCGAGCCGTAATGGCCTCATGTTCGGCAGGCTCCTCCGGTTTTTTTTCCAGTTTTTTTTACGTTGTGCTGACCCTCGTTCTTTAAATGACGCTATCCCGAGGAGGAATCCTAAAGGTGAGCTGTAATGGCCTCATCTTCGGCAGGTTCCTCTGGTTTTTTTCGGTTTTTTTCTTTTTTTTTTAACATTGTGCTGGCCCTCGTTCTTTAAATGATGCTATCCCGATGAGCACACCTAAAGGTGAGCCGTAATGGCATCATCTTTGTCAGGCTCCTCTAGTTCTTTTTTACCGGATTTTTTTTGTACGTTGTGCTGACCCTCATTCTTTAAATGACGCTATACCAAGGAGGACACCTAAAGGCGACCCGTAATCACCTCATCTTCGACAAGCTCCTCCGGTTTTTTTCTGCTTTTTTTTACGTTGTTCTGACCCTCGTTCTTTAAATGACGCTATCCAGCGGAGGACACCTAAATGCGAGCCGTAATAGCCTCATCTTCGGCTGTCTCCTCCGATTTTTTTTCTGTTTTTTTTACGTTGTTCTGACCCTCGTTCTTTAAACGACGCTATCCCGAGGAGGACACCTAAAGGCGAGCCGTAATGGCCTCATCTTCGGCAGGCTCTTCCGATTGTTTTTTCCGGTTTTTTTTACGTTATGCTTACCCTCGTTCTTTAAATGATGCTATCCCAAGGTGGACATCTAAAGGCGAGCCGTAATGGCCTCATCTTCGGCAGGCTCCTCCATTTTTTTTTACGTTGTGCTGACCCTCGTTCTTTAAATGACGCTATCCCGAGGAGGACACCTAAAGGCGAGCCGTAATGGCCTCATCTTCGGCAGGCTCCTCCGATTTTTTTTCAGTTTTTTTCGGTTTTTTTTGTACGTTGTGCTGACCCTCGTTCTTTAAATGATGCTATCCCGAGGAGGACACCTAAAGGTGAGCCGTAATGGCCTCATCTTCGGCAGGCTCCTCCGGTTTTTTTTTGGGTTATTTTCGGTTTTTTTTTTACGTTGTTCTGACCCTCGTTCTTTAAATGACGCTATCCCGAGGAGGACACCTAAAGGCGAGCCGTAATGGCCTCATCTTCGGCAGGCTCCTCCGATTTTTTTTCAGTTTTTTTCGGTTTTTTTTGTACGTTGTGCTGACCCTCGTTCTTTAAATGACGCTATCCCGAGGAGGACACCTAAAGGCGAGCCGTAATGGCCAAATATTCGGCAGGTTCCTCCGTTTTTTTTTTCGGGTTATTTTTTAACGTTGTGCTGACCCTCGTTCTTTAAATGACGCTATTGTGAGGAGGACACCTAGAGGCGAGTCGTAATCGCGTCATCTTCAGCAGGCTCCTCCATTTTTTTTCCGGCTTTTTCCTTTTTTTTTATACGTTATGCTGACTCTCTTTCTTTAAATGACGCTATCCCGAGGAGGATACCTAAAGGCAAGCCGTAATGGCCTCATCTTCAGCAGGCTGCTCTATTTTTTTTACGTTGTGCTGACCCTCGTTCTTTCAATGATGCCATCCCGAGGAGGACACCTAAAGGCGAGCCGTAATGGGCTCATCTTCGGCAGGCTCCCCTGGTTTTTTTTTGGTTTTTTTTTACGTTGTGCTGACCCTCGTTGTTTAAATGACGCTATCCCGAGGAGAACACCTAAAGGCGAGCCGTAATGGCCTCATCTTCGGCAGGCTCCTCCGATTTTTTTCGGTTTTTTTGGGTTTTTTTTTGTACGTTGTGCTGACCCTCGTTCTTTAAATGATGCTATCCCGAGGAGGACACCTAAAGGTGAGCCGTAATGGCCTCATCTTCGGCAGGCTCCTCCGGTTTTTTTTGGGTTATTTTCGGTTTTTTTTTTACGTTGTTCTGACCCTCGTTCTTTAAATGACGCTATCCCGAGGAGGACACCTAAAGGCGAGCCGTAATGGCCAAATATTCGGCAGGTTCCTCCGTTTTTTTTTTTGGGTTATTTTTTAACGTTGTGCTGACCCTCGTTCTTTAAATGACGCTATCGTGAGGAGGACACCTAGAGGCGAGTCGTAATCGCGTCATCTTCAGTAGGCCCCTCCATTTTTTTTCCGGCTTTTTCCTTTTTTTTTATACGTTATGCTGACTCTCTTTCTTTAAATGACGCTATCCCGAGGAGGATACCTAAAGGCAAGCCGTAATGGCCTCATCTTCAGCAGGCTGCTCTATTTTTTTTACGTTGTGCTGACCCTCGTTCTTTAAATGATGCCATCCCGAGGAGGACACCTAAAGGCGAGCCGTAATGGGCTCATCTTCGGCAGGCTCCCCTGGTTTTTTTTTCGGTTTTTTTTTACGTTGTGCTGACCCTCGTTGTTTAAATGACGCTATCCCGAGGAGGACACCTAAAGGCGAGCCGTAATGGCCTCATCTTCGGCAGGCTCCTCCGATTTTTTTCGGTTTTTTTGGGTTTTTTTTTGTACGTTGTGCTGACCCTCGTTCTTTAAATGATGCTATCCCGAGGAGGACACGTAAAGGTGAGCCGTAATAGCCTCATCTTCGGCAGGCTCCTCCGTTTTTTTTTTGGGTTATTTTCGGTTTTTTTTTACGTTGTTCTGACCCTCGTTCTTTAAATGACGCAATCCCGAGGAGGACACCTAATGGCGAGCCGTAATGGCCAAATCTTCTGCAGGTTCCTCCGTTTTTTTTTCGGGTTATTTTTTAACGTTGTGCTGACCCTCGTTCTTTAAATGACGCTATCGTGAGGAGGACACCTAAAGGCGAGTCGTAATCGCGTCATCTTCAGCAGGCTCCACCATTCTTTTTCCGGTTTTTTCCTTTTTTTTATACGTTATGCTGACTCTCGTTCTTTAAATGACGCTATCCCGAGGAGGATACCTAAAGGCAAGCCGTAATGGCCTCATCTTCTTTAGGCTCCTCTATTTTTTTTACGTTGTGCTGGCCCTCGTTCTGTAAATGATGCCATCCAGAGGAGGACACCTAAAGGCGAGCCGTAATGGGCTCATCTTCGGCAGGCTCCCCCGGTTTTTTTTCGATTTTTTTTTATGTTGTGCTGACCCTCGTTGTTTAAATGACGCTATCCCGAGGATGACACCTAAAGGCAAGCCGTAATGGCCTCATCTTCGGCAGGCTCCTCCGTTTTTTTTTACCGGGTTTTTTTTTGTACGTTGTGCTGACCCTCGTTCTTTAAATGATGCTATCCCAAGGAGGACACCTAAAGGCGAGCCGCAATCGCCTCATCTTCAGCAGGCTCCTCCGTTTTTTTTAGGTTGTGCTGACCCTCGTTCTTTAAATGACGCTATCCCGAGGAGGACACCTAAAGGCGAGCCGTAATGGCCTCATATTCGGCAGGCTCCTCCAGATTTTTTTCAATTTTTTTCCAGTTTTTTTTTTACGTTGTTCTAACCCTTGTTCTTTAAAAGGCGCTATCCCAAGGAGGACACCTAAAGGCGAGCCGTAATGGCCTCATCTTCGGCAGGCTCCTCCATTTTTTTCTGGTTTTTTCCTTTTTTTTTACGTTATCCTGATCCTCGTTCATTAAATTACGCTATCCCGAGGAGGATACCTAAAGGCAAGCCGTAATGGCCTCATCTTCGGCAGGCTCCTCCGGTTTTTTTTTACTGGGTTTTTTTTTGTTTGTTGTGCTGACCCTCGTTCTTTAAATGACGCTATCCCGAGGAGGAAACCTAAAGGCGAGCCGTAATCGACTCATCTTCAGCAGGCTCCTCCATTTTTTCTTTTTTTTTTTTACGTTGTGCTGACCCTCGTTCTTTAAATGATGGTATCCCGAGGAGGACATATAAAGGCGAGCCGTAATGGCATCATCTTCGGCAGGCTCCTCCGGTTTTTTTTTGTGTTTTTTTCCGGTTTGTTTTACGTTGTTCTGACCATCGTTCTTTAAATGACGCTATCCCGAGGAGGACACCTAAAGGCGAGCCAAAATGGCCTAATCTTCGGCAGGATCCTCCGATTTTTTTTCGGGTTTTTTCTTAACGTTGTGCTAACCCTCATTTTTTAAATGACGCTATCGTGAGGAGGACACCTAGAAGTGAGCCGTAATCGCCTCATATTCAGCAGTCTCCTCCATTTTTTTCCGGTTTTTTCCTTTTTTTATACGATATGGTGACCCTCGTTCTTTAAATGACGCTATCCCGAGGAGGACACCTAAAGGCGAGCCGTAATGGCCTCATCTTCGCCATGCTCCCCCGTTTTTTTTTCCGGTTTTGTTTTTCGATTTTTTTTAAGTTGTGCTGACCCTCGTTCTATAAATGACGCGTTCCAGAGGAGGACACCTAAAGGCGAGCTGTAATCGCCTTATCTTCAGCAGGCTCCTCCATTTTTTTTCAGTTTTTTCTTTTTTTTATACGTTGTGCTGACCCTCGTTCTTTAAATGACGCGTTCCTGAGGAGGATACCTAAAGGCGAGCCGTAATGGCGTCATCTTCAGCAGGATTCTCTATTTTTTTCTGGTTTTTTCCGTTTTTTTACGTTGTGTTGACCCTCGTTGTTCAAATGACACTATCTCGAGCAGGTTCCTCCGTTTTTTTTTGGGTTATTTTTTAACGTTGTGCTGACCCTCGTTCTTTAAATGACGCTATCGTGAGGAGGACACCTAAAGGCGAGTCGTAATCGCGTCATCTTCAGCAGGCTCCTCCATTTTTTTTCCAATTTTTTCCTTTTTTTTATACGTTATGCTGACTCTCATTCTTTAAATGATGCTATCCCGAGGAGGATACCTAAAGGCAAGCCGTAATGGCCTCATCTTCAGGAGGCTCCTCTATTTTTTTTACGTTGTGCTGACACTCGTTCTTTAAATGATGCCATCCCGAGGAGGACACCTAAAGGCGAGCCGTAATGGGCTCATCTTCGGCAGGCTCCCCCGGTTTTTTTTTGGTTTTTTTTTACGTTATGCTGACCCTCGTTGTTTAAATGACGCAATCCCGAGGATGACACCTAAAGGCGAGCCGTAATGGCCTCATCTTCGGCAGGCTCCTCCGGTTTTTTTTACCGGGTTTTTTTTTACGTTGTGCTGACCCTCGTTCTTTAAATGATGCTATCCCAAGGAGGACACCTAAAGGCGAGCCGCAATCGCCTCATCTTCAGAAGGTCCTCCATTTTTTTTAGGTTGTGCTAACCCTCGTTCTTTAAATGACGCTATCCCGAGGAGGACACCTAAAGGCGAGCCGTAATGGCCTCATCTTCGGCAGGCTCCTCCAGATTTTTTTCAATTTTTTAACAGTTTTTTTTTACGTTGTTCTAACCCTTGTTCTTTAAAAGGCGCTATCCCAAGGATGACACCTAAAGGCGAGCCGTAATGGCCTCATCTTCGGCAGGCTCCTCCGATTTTTTTTTTCGGTTTTTTTTTTTAACGTTGTGCTGACCCTCATTGTTTAAATGACGCTATCCCGAGGAGGACACCTAAAGGCGAGCCGTAATGGCCTCATCTTCAGCAGGCTCCTCCGATTTTTTTTCTAGTTTTTTTTACGTTGTGCTGACCCTCGTTCTTTAAATGACGCTATCCCGAGGAGGACACCTAAAGGCGAGCCATAATGGACTCATCTTCGGCAGGCTCCTTCGGTTTTTTTTTACCGGGTTTTTTTTGTACGTTGTTCTGACCCTCGTTCTTTAAATGATGCTATCTCGAGGAGGACATCTAAAGGTGAGCCGTAATGGCCTAATCTTCGGCAGGATCCTCCATTTTTTTTCGGGTTTTTTTTAATGTTGTGCTGACCCTCGTTCTTTAAATGACGCTATCGTGAGGAGGACACCTAGAGGCGACCCGTAATCCCCTCATCTTCAGCAGGCTCCTCCCTTTTTTCTGGTTTTTTCCTTTTTTTTTACGTTATCCTGATCCTCGTTCATTAAATGACGCTATCCCGAGGAGGATACCTAAAGGCAAGCCGTAATGGCCTCATCTTCAGCAGGCTCCTCTTTTTTTTTCGGTTTTTTCCGTTTTTTTTACGTTGTGCTGACCGACGTTGTTTAAATGACGCTATCCCGAGGAGGACACCTAAATTCGAGCCGTAATGGCCTCATCTTTGGCAGGATCCTCCGGTTTTTTTTTACCGGGTTTTTTTTTGTAAGTTGTGCTGACGCTCGTTTTTTAAATGACGCTATCCCAAGGAGGACACCTAAAGGCGAGCCGCAATCGCCTCATCTTCAGCAGGCTCCTCCATTTTTTTTACGTTGTCCTGACCCTCGTTCTTTAAATTACGCTATCTCGAGGAGGTCGCCTAAAGGCGAGCCGTAATGGCCTCATCTTCGGCAGGCTCCTCCGATTTTTTTTACTGGGTTTTTTTTTGTACGTTGTGCTGACCCTCGTTCTTTAAATGACGCTATCCCGAGGAGGAAACCTAAAGGCGAGCCGTAATCGACTCATCTTCAGCAGGCTCCTCCATTTTTTCTTTTTTTTTTTTACGTTGTGCTGACTCTCATTCTTTAAATGATGCTATCCAGAGGAGGACACCTAAAGGCGAGCCGTAATGGCGTCATCTTCGGTAGGCTCCTCCGGTTTTTTTTGGGTTTTTTTCCGGTTTTTTTTACGTTGTTCTGACCCTCGTTCTTTAAATGACGCTATCTCGAGGAGGACACCTAAAGGCGAGCCAAAATGGCCTAATCCTTGGCAGGATCCTCCGATTTTTTTTTGGGTTTTTTTTAACGTTGTGCTAACCCTCGTTTTTTAAATGACGCTATCGTGAGGAGGACACCTAGAGGTGAGCCGTAATCGCCTCATATTCAGCAGTCTCCTCCATTTTTTTCCGGTTTTTTCCTTTTTTTATACGATATGGTGACCCTCGTTCTTTAAATGATGCTATCCCGAGGAGGACACCTAAAGGCGAGCCATAATGGCCTCATCTTCGGCAGGCTCCTCCATATTTTTTTCAATTTTTTTCCAGTTTTTTTTTTACGTTGTTCTAACCCTTGTTCTTTAAAAGAAGCTATCCCAAGGAGGACACCTAAAGGCGAGCCGTAATGGCCTCATCTTCGGCAGGCTCCTCCGGTTTTTTTTTTGGGTTTTTTTTTTTACGTTGTGCTGACCCTCGTTGTTTAAATGACGCTATCCCAAGGCCCCTAAAAGCGAGCCGTAATGGCCTCATCTTCGGCAGGCTCCTCCGGTTTTTTTTACCGGGTTTTTTTTTTGTACGTTGTGCTGACCCTCGTTCTTTAAATGATGCTATCCCAAGGAGGACACCTAAAGGCGAGCCGCAATCGCCTCATCTTCAGCAGGCTCCTCCGTTTTTTTTACGTTGTGCTGACCCTCGTTCTTTAAATGACGCTATCCCAAGGAGGACACCTAAAGGCGAGCCGTAATGGCCTCATCTTCGGCAGGCTCCTCCGGTTTTTTTTTTTTTTGGGTTTTTTTTTTAACGTTGTGCTGACCCTCGTTGTTTAGATGACGCTATCCCGAGTAGGACACCTAAAGGCGAGCCGTAATCTACTCATCTTCAGCAGTCTCCTCCATTTTTTCTTTTTTTTTTTTTTACGTTGTGCTGACCCTCATTCTTTAAATGATGCTATCCCGAGGAGGACACCTAAAGGCGAGCCATAATGGCCTCATCTTCAGCAGGCTCCTCCAGATTTTTTTCAATTTTTTTCCAGTTTTTTTTTTTTTACGTTGTTCTAACCCTTGTTCTTTAAAAGGCGCTATCCCAAGGAGGACACCTAAAGGCGAGCCGTAATGGCCTCATCTTCGGCAGGCACCTCCGGTTTTTTTTTTGGGTTTTTTTTAACGTTGTGCTGACCCTCGTTGATTAAATGACGCTATCCCGAGGAGGACACCTAAAAGCGAGCCATAATGGCCTCATCTTCGACAGGCTCCTCCGGTTTTTTTTTTCTGGTTTTTTTTACATTGTGCTGACCCTCATTCTTTAAATGACACTATCCCAAGGATTACACCTAAAGGCGAGCCGTAATGGCCTCATCTTCAGCAGGCACCTCCAATTTTTTCTAGTTTTTTTTACGTTGTGCTGACCCTCGTTCTTTAAATGACGCTATCCCGAGGAGGACACCTAAAGGCGAGCCATAATGGACTCATCTTCGGCAGGCTCCTTCGGTTTTTTTTTACCGGGTTTTTTTTGTACGTTGTTCTGACCCTCGTTCTTTAAATGATGCTATCTCGAGGAGGACATCTAAAGGCGAGCCGTAATGGCCTAATCTTCAGCAGGATCCTCCATTTTTTTTTTGGGTTTTTTTTAATGTTGTGCTGACCCTCGTTCTTTAAATGACGCTATCGTGAGGAGGACACCTAGAGGCGACCCATAATCCCCTCATCTTCAGCAGGCTCCTCCATTTTTTTCTGGTTTTTTCCTTTTTTTTTTTACGTTATCCTGATCCTCGTTCATTAAATGACGCTATCCCGAGGAGGATACCTAAAGGCAAGCCGTAATGGCCTCATCTTCAGCAGGCTCCTCTATTTTTTTTTACGTTGTGCTGACCCTCGTTCTTTAAATGATGCCATCCCGAGGAGGACAGCTAAAGGCGAGCCGTAATGGGCTCATCTTCGGCAGGCTCCCCCGGTTTTTTTTTGGTTTTTTTTTACGTTGTGCTGACCCTCGTTGTTTAAATGACGCTATCCCGAGGAGGACACCTAAAGGCGAGCCGTAATGGCCTCATCTTCGGCAGACTCCTCCGGTTTTTTTTACCGGGTTTTTTTTTTGTACGTTGTGCTGACCCTCGTTCTTTAAATGATGCTATCCCAAGGAGGACACCTAAAGGCGAGCCGCAATCGCCTCATCTTCAGCAGGCTCCTCCGTTTTTTTTACGTTGTGCTGACCCTCGTTCTTTAAATGACGCTATCCCGAGGAGGACACCTAAAGGCGAGCTGTAATGGCCTCATCTTCGGCTGGCTCCTCCGGATTTTTTTCAATTTTTTTCCAGTTTTTTTTTACGTTGTTCTAACCCTTGTTCTTTAAAAGGCGCTATCCCAAGGAGGACACCTAAAGGCGAGCCGTAATGGCCTCATCTTCGGCAGGCTCCTCCGATTTTTATTTTTTTGGGTTTTTTTTTTTAACGTTGTGCTGACCCTCGTTGTTTCGATGACGCTATCCCGAGGAGGACACCTAAAGGCGAGCCATAATCTACTCATCTTCAGCAGGCTCCTCCATTTTTTCTTTTTTTTTTTTTTACATTGTGCTGACCCTCATTCTTTAAATGATGCTATCCCGAGGAGGACACCTAAAGGCGAGCCGTAATCGCCTCATCTTCGGCATGCTCCTCCAGTTTTTTTTCCAATTTTTTTTACATTGTTCTGTCCCTCATTTTTTAAATGACGATATCCCGAGGAAGACACCTAAAGGCGAGTCGTAATGGCCTCATCTTCGGCAGGCTCCTCCGGTTTTTTTTTTGGGTTTTTTTTTGGTTTTTTTTACGTTGTTCTGACCCTCGTTCTTTAAATGACGCTATCCCGAGGAGGACACCTAAAGGCGAGCCGTAATGGCCAAATCTTTGGCAGGATCCTCCGTTTTTTTTTCGGGAATTTTTTTAACGTTGAGCTGACCCTCGTTTTTTAAATGATGCTATCCCGAGGAGGATACCTAAAGGCAAGCCGTAATAGCCTCATCTTCAGCAGGCTCCTCTTTTTTTTTTTGGTTTTTTCCGTTTTTTTTACGTTGTGCTGACCCTCGTTGTTTAAATGACGCTATCCCGAGGAGGACACCTAAATTCGAGCCGTAATGGCCTCATCTTCGGCAGGCTCCTCCGGTTTTTTTTTACCAGGTTTTTTTTTGTACGTTGTGCTGACGGTCATTTTTTAAATGACGCTATCCCAAGGAAGACACCTAAAGGCGAGCCGCAATCGCCTCATCTTCAGCAGGCTCCTCCGTTTTTTTTACGTTGTCCTGACCCTCGTTCTTTAAATGACGCTATCCCGAGGAGGACACCTAAAGGCGAGCCGTAATGGCGTCATCTTCGGCAGGCTCCTCCGGTTTTTTTGGGTTTTTTTTCGGTTTTTTTTACGTTGTTCTGACCCTCGTTCTTTAAATGACGCTATCCCGAGGAGGACACCTAAAGGCGAGCCAAAATGGCCTAATCTTCGGCAGGATCCTCCGATTTTTTTTTGGGTTTTTTTTAACATTGTGCTAACCCTCGTTTTTTAAATGACGCTATCGTGAGGAGGACACCTAGAGGTGAGCCGTAATCGCCTCATATTCAGCAGTCTCCTCCATTTTTTTTCGGTTTTTTCCTTTTTTTATACGATATGGTGACCCTCGTTCTTTAAATGACTCTATCCCGAGGAGGACACCGAAAGGCGAGCCGTAATGGCCTCATCTTCGGCAGGCTCCTCCGGTTTTTTTTTATCGGGTTTTTTTTTGTACGTTGTGCTGACCCTCGTTCTTTAAATGACGCTATCCCAAGGAAGACACCTAATGGCGAGCCGCAATCGCCACATTTTTAGCAGGCTCCTCCATTTTTTTTACGTTGTGCTGACCCTCGTTCTTTAAATGATGCTATCCTGAGGTGGACACCTAAAGGCGAGCCGTAATGGCCTCATCTTCGGCAGGCTCCTCCGGTTTTTTTTACGTTGTGCAGACCCTCGTTCTTTAAATGACGCTATCCCGAGGAGGACACCTAAAGGCGAGCCGTAATGGCCTCAACTTCGCCATGCTCCTCCGGTTTTTTTTTCGGTTTTTTTTTCGATTTTTTTTACGTTGTGCTGACCCTCGTTCTATGAATGACGCGTTCCTGAGGAGGACACCTAAAGGCGAGCCGTAATCGCCTTATCTTCAGCAGGCTATTCCATTTTTTTTTCCGGTTTTTTCTTTTTTTTATACGTTGTGCTGACCCACGTTCTTTAAATGACGCGTTCCTAAAGGCGAGCCGTAATGGCGTCATCTTCAGCAGGCTCCTCTATTTTTTTTCTGGTTTTTTCTATTTTTTTTTACGTTGTGCTGACCCTCGTTCTTTAAATGACACAATCTCGAGGAGGACACCTAAAGGTGAGTCGTAATGGCCTCATCTTCGGCAGGCTCCTCCGGGTTTTTTTTTCTGGTTTTTTTTACGTTGTGCCGACCCTCGTTCTTTAGATGATGCTATCCCGAGGAGGACACCTAAAGGCGAGCCGTAATGGCCTCATCTTCGCCATGCTCCTCCGGTTATATTTTCGGTTTTTTTTCCGATTTTTTTTACGTTGTGCTGACCCTCGTTCTATAAATGATGCGTTCCTGAGGAGGACACCTAAAGGCGAGCCGTAATCGCCTCATCTTCAGCAGGCTCCTCCATTTTTTTTTCCGGTTTTTTCTTTTTTTTATACGTTGTGCTGACCCTCGTTCTTTAAATGATGCTATCCCGAGGTGGACACCTAAAGGCGAGCCGTAATCGCCTAATCTTCACAAGCTCCTCTGGTTTTTTTTCCAATTTTTTTTTACGTTGTTCTGACCCTCGTTCTTCAAATGACGCTATCCCGAGGAGGACACCTAAAGGCGAGCCGTAATGGCCTAATCTTTGGCAGGTTCCTCCGTTTTTTTTCGGGTTTTTTTTATCGTTGTGCTGACCCTCAATCTTTAAATGACTCTATCATGAGGAGGACACCTAGAGGCGAGCCGTAATCGCCTCATCTTCAGCAGGCTCCTCCGTTTTTTTCCGGTTTTTTCCTTTTTTTTTATACGTTATGCTGACCCTCGTTCTTTAAATGATGCTATCCCGAGGAGGATACCTAAAGGCAAGCCGTAATGGCCTCATCTTCAGCAGGCTCCTCTATTTATTTTCCGGTTTTTTCCATTTTTTTACGTTGTGCTCACCCTCGTTCTTTAAATAGTGCTATCCTGAGGAGGACACCTAAAGGCAAGCCGTAATGGCCTTATCTTCGACAGGCTCCTCCGGTTTTTGTCTGGTTTTTTTTACGTTGTGCTGACCCTCGTTCTTTAAATGACGCTATCCCGAGGAGGACACCTAAAGACGAGCCGTAATGGCCTCATCTTTGGCAGGCTCCTCCGGTTTTTTTCCTGGTTTTGTTTTACGTTGTGCTGACCCTCGTTCGTTAAATGACGCTATCCCGATGAGGACACCTAAAGGCGAGCCGTAATGGCCTCATCTTCGGCAGGCTCCTCCACATAATTATTGGAAGCAACTGAGGATAGAAATACCAAAAATTACTAGGAATCAAGCCACAAAGGCAAGGAAGAGACATAAAAGAGCTCAAGAACATCATTGATTCTTCAAGAAGGAAATGGCATCATCACTAAGGTGGACTCGTTCCTTGTTCTTACTTTCTCTGTTTTTTGTTTTCTCTATGTTAAGTGCTTATCTATGTTTGTGTCTTCATTACATGATCATTAGTAGTAATTAGTGTCTATTTTGATTTTATCCCCAATTAAGTTATAGTCTATTTTTCTCATCATTAGCAAACATGAATAAAATAGTAGATCTTTTGAATAAGAGGCAATAAAATTTCGAGTTTTTAATAAGAAAAATTCTAATTAGTAACATGTGGTGGCAATGCTTTCTATCTTCTGAATGAATGCTTGAACAGTGCATATGTCTTTTGAATTTGTTGTTTAAGACTGTTAAATATGTTGGCTCTTGAAAGAATGATGAACATGAGACATGTTATTGATAATCTGAAAAATCATAAAAATGATTCTTGAAGCAAGAAAAAGCACCAAAGAACAAAGCTTGCAGAAAAAAAAATATATATATAATAAAATAGGCGAAAAAAAATAAAATAGAAAGAAAAAGAAAAAGCAAGCAGAAAAAGCCAAAAGCTCTTAAAACCAAGAGGCAAGAGCAAAAAGCCAAAAGCTCTTAAAACCAAAAGGCAAGGACAAATAAAAGGGATCCTAAGGCTTTGAGCATCAGTGGATAGGAGGGCCTAAAGGAATAAAATCCTGGTCTAAGCGGCTAAACCAAGCTGTCCCTAACCATGGGCTTGTGGCGTGAAGGTGTCAAGTGAAAACTTGAGACTGAGCGGTTAAAGTCAAGGTCCAAGGCAAAAAAAAAAAGAAGAGTGTGCTTAAGAACTCTGGACACCTCTAATTGGGGACTTTAGCAAAGCTGAGTCACAATCTAAAAGGTTCACCCAATTATGTGTCTGTGGCATTTATGTATCCGGTGGTAATACTGGAAAACAAAGTGCTTAGGGCCACGGCCAAGACTCATAAAATAGCTGTGTTCAAGAATCATCACACTGAAATAGGAGAATCAATAACACTATCTGAATTCTAAGTTCCTATAGATGCCAATCACTCTGAGCTTCAATGGATAAAGTGAGATGCCAAAACTGTTCAGAAGCAAAAAGCTACTAGTCCCGCTCATCTAATTAGAATCTGAGCTTCACTCAAAAACTCTGAGATATTATTGCTTCTCAACCTATTAGTCTTCTATTTTATTTGTCTAGTTGCTTGAGGACAAGCAACAGTTTAAGTTTGGTGTTGTGATGAGCGGATATTTTATACGCTTTTTGGGTTAATTTCATATAGTTTTGAGTATGATCTAGTTAGTTTTTAGTTTATTTCCATTAGTTTTTAGGAATAATTCATATTTCTAGACTTTACTATGAGTTGTGTATTTTTCTGTAATTTCAGGTATTTTTCTGGCTGAAATTGAAGGAGCTGAGCAAAAATCTGATTCAGGCTGAAAAAGGACTGCTGATGCTGTTGGATTCTGACCTCCCTTCACTCAAAGTGGATTTTCTGGAGCTACAGAACTCGAAATGGCATGCTTTCAATTGAATTGGAAAGTAGACATCCAGGGCTTTCCATCAATATATAATAGTCCATACTTTGCACAAGGAAAGACGACGTAAACTGGTGTTCAACGCCAGTTCTCTGCCCAATTCTGGCGTCCAGCGCCAGAAAAGGATCAAAAGCTGGAGTTGAACGCCCAAACTGGCACAAAAACTGGCATTCAACTCCACAAATGGCCTCTGCACGTGACTTGCTTAAATCTCAGCCCCAGCACACACCAAGTGGGCCCCATAAGTGGATATCTGCATCACCCATCATAGTCTACTCATTTTTTTGTAAACCTAGGCTACTAATTTAGTATTTAAACAACTTTTAGAGACTTATTTTGTATCTCATGACATTTTTAGATCTGAACTTTGTATTCTCTGATGGCATGAGTCTCTAAACCCCATTGTTGGGGGTGAGGAGCTCTGCCGTGTCTCGATGAATTAATGCAAGTATTTATGTTTTCCATTCAAACACGCTTGTTCCTATCTAAGATGTTCATTCGCGCTTAACTGTGATGAAGGTGATGATCCATGACATTCATCACCTTCCTCAAACCATGAACGTGTGCCTGACAACCACCTCCGTTCTATATCCGATTGAATGAGTATCTCTTAGATTCCTTAATCAGAATCTCCGTGGTATAAGCTAGAACTGATGGCGGCATTCATGAGAATCCGGAAAGTCTAAACCTTGTCTGTGGTATTCCGAGTAGGATTCAAGGATTGAATGACTGTGACGAGCTTCAAACTCCTGAAGGCTGGGCGTTAGTGACAGACGCAAAAGGATAGTAAATCCTATTCCAACCGGATGGAGAACCAACCGGTGATTAGCCGTGCTGTGACAGAGCGCGTGAGCAGGTTTTCACCAGAAGGATGGACGGTAGCCATTGACAACGGTGATCCACCTACACACAGCTTGCCATAGGAGGACGTGCGTGCGTGAACAAGAAGACAGAGGAAAGCAGAGATTCAGAAGACAAAGCATCTCCAAAACTCCAACATATTCTCCATTACTGCATAACAAGTAACCTTTAATCCATGCTCTATTGTTTATTTGCAATTCAACTGATAAACATAATTGACTTCCTGACTAAGATTTACAGGATAACAATAGATTGCTTCAAACCAACAATCTCCGTGGGATTCGACCCTTACTCATGTGAGGTATTACTTGGACGACCCAATGCACTTGCTGGTCAGTGGTAGGAATTGTGAAAAGTGGGATTCATAATTCGTGCACCACTGACCCTCGTTCTTTAAATGATGCTATCCCGAGGAGGACACCTAAAGGCGAGCCGTAATCGACTCATCTTCAGCAGGCTCCTCCGTTTTTTTTTTTTTACGTTGTGCTGACCCTCGTTCTTTAAATGATGCTATCCCGAGTAGGACACCTAAAGGAGAGCTGTAATCGCCTCATCTTCGGCAAGCTCCTCCGGTTTTTTTTTTCATATTTTTTTTACGTTGTTCTGACCCTTATTTTTTAAATGACGCTATCCCGAGGAAGACACCTAAAGGCGAGCCGTAATGGCCTCATCTTCGGCGGGCTCCTCCAGTTTTTTTTTTGGGTTTTTTTTCCGTTTTTTTTTACGTTGTGCCGACCCTCGTTCTTTAAATGATGCTATCGTGAGGAGGACACCTAGAGGCGAGCCGTAATCGCCTCATCTTCAGTAGGCTCCTCCGTTTTTTATTCCGGTTTTTTCCCTTTTTTTATACGTTATGCTGACCCTCATTCTCTAAATGATGCTATCCCAAGGAGGATACCTAAAGGCAAGCCGTAATGGCCTCATCTTCAGCAGGCTTCTCTATTTTTTTTTTTCCGGTTTTTTCCATTTTTTTTTACGTTGTGCTGATCCTCGTTCTTTAAATGATGCTATCCCGAGGAGGACACCTAAAGGGAGCCGTAATCGCCTCATCTTCAGCAAGCTCCTCCGGTTTTTTTTCCAGTTTTTTTTTTTACATTGTTCTGACCCTCGTTCTATAAATGACACTATCCCGAGGAAGACACCTAATGGTGAGCCGTAATGGCCTCATCTTCGGCAGGCTCCTCCGGTTTTTTTTTGGGGTATTTTTCGGTTTTTTTTTTTTACGTTGTGCTGACCCTCGTTCTTTAAATGATGCTATCCTGAGTAGGACACCTAAAGGCAAGCCATAATGGACTCATCTTCGGCAGGCTCCTCCGGTTTTTTTCTGGTTTTTTTTACGTTGTGCTGACCCTCGTTCTTTAAATGACGCTATCCCGAGGAGGACACCTAAAGGGGAGCCGTAATGGCCTCAGCTTCGGCAGGCTCCTCCGATTTTTTCTCTATTTTTTTTTTACGTTGTGCTGACCCTCGTTCTTTAAATGATGCTATCCCGAGCAGGACACCTAAAGGCCAACCGTAATCGCCTCATCTTCGGCAAGCTTCTCCGGTTTTTTTTTAATGTTTTTTTTATATGTTCTGACCCTCGTTTTTTAAATGACGCTATCCCGAGGAAGACACCTAAAGGCGAGCCGTAATGGCCTCATTTTCGGCAGGCTCCTCCGGTTTTTTTTTTTTGGGTTTTTTTCTGAGGTTTTTTACGTTGTTCTGACCATCGTTCTTTAAATGACGCTATCCCGAGGAGGAAACCTAAAGGCGAGCCGTAATGGCCTAATCTTCGGCAGGATCCTCCGTTTTTTTTTTCGGGTTTTTTTTTTTTAACGTTGTGCTGACCCTCGTTCTTTAAATGACGCTATCGTGAGGAGGACACTTAGAGGCGAGCCGTAATCACCTCATCTTCAGCAGGCTCCTCCGTTTTTTTTCGGTTTTTTCCTTTTTTTTTATATGTTATGCTGACCCTCGTTCTTTAAATGACGCTATCCCGAGGAAGATACCTAAAGGCCAGCCGTAATGGCCTCATCTTCAGCAGGCTCCTCTACTTTTTTTTTTCGGTTTTTTCCTTTTTTTTTTATACGTTATGCTGACCCTCGTTTTTTAAATGACGCAATCCCGAGGAAGACACCTAAAGGCGAGCCGCAATGGCCTAATCTTCGGCAGGCTCCTCTGTTTTTTTTTTGGGTTATTTTTTAACGTTGTGCTGACCCTCATTCTTTAAATGACTCTATCGTGAGCAGGACACCTAGAGGCGAGCCGTAATCGCCTCATCTTCAGCAGGCTGCTCCGTTTTTTTCTAATTTTTTCCTTTTTTTTTATACGTTATGCTGACCCTCGTTCTTTAAATGACGCTATCCCGAGGAGGATACCTAAAGGCAAGCCGTAATGGCCTCATCTTCAGCAGGTTCCTCTATTTTTTTTTCCGGTTTTTTCCGTTTTTTTTTATGTTGTGCTCACCCTCGTTCTTTAAATAATGCTATCCTGAGGAGGACACCTAAAGGCGAGCCGTAATGGCCTCATATTCGGCAGGCTCGTCCGGTTTTTTTCTGGTTTTTTTTTACGTTGTGTGACCCTCGTACTTTAAATGACGCTATCCCGAGGAGGACACCTAAAGGCAAGCCGTAATGGCCTCATCTTCGGCAGGCTCCTCCGGTTTTTTGTCAGGTTTTTTTTTTACGTTTTGCTGACCCTCATTCTTTAAATTACACTATCCCGAGGATGACACCTAAAGGCGAGCCATAATGGCCTCATCTTCGGCAGGCTCCTCCGGTTTTTTTTACCGTGTTTTTTTTTTGTACGTTGTGCTGACCCTCGTTCTTTAAATGACGCTATCCCGAGGAGGACACCTAAAGGCGAACCGTAATCGACTCATCTTCAGCAGGCTCCTCCATTTTTTTTACGTTGTGCTGACCCTCGTTCTTTAAATGATGCTATCCCGAGGAGGACACCTAAAGGAGAGCCATAATTGCCTCATCTTTGGCATGCTCCTCCGGTTTTTTTTCCAGTTTTTTTTTACGTTGTTCTGACCCTTGTTCTTTAAATGACGCTATCCCGAGTAAGACACCTAAAGGCGAGCCGTAATGGCCTCATCTTCGGCAGGCTCCTCCTGTTTTTTTTTGGGTTTTTTTTCCGGTTTTTTTTACGTTGTTCTGACCCTCGTTCTTTAAATGACGCTATCCCAAGGAGGACAACTAAATGCGAACCGTAATGGCCTAATCTTTGGCAGGATCCTCCATTTTTTTCGAGTTTTTTTTAACATTGTGCTTACCCTCGTTCTTTAAATGACGCTATCGTTAGGAGGACACCTAGAGGCGAGCATTAATCACCTCATCTTCAGCAGGCTCCTCCATTTTTTTTTTCGGTTTTTTCCTTTTTTTTATACGTTATGCTGACCCTCGTTCTTTAAATGACGCTATCCCGAGGTGGATACCTAAAGGCAAGCCGTAATAGCCTCATCTTTAGCAGGCTCCTCTATTTTTTTTTTTTGGTTTTTTCTTTTTTTTTTACGTTGTGCTGACCCTCGTTCTTTAAATGATGCTATACCGAGGAGGACACCTAAAGGCGAGCCATAATCGCCTCATCTTCGGCAAGCTCCTCCGTTTTTTTTTCATTTTTTTTATATTGTTCTGACCCTCGTTCTGTAAATGACACTATCCCGAGGAAGACACCTAATGGCGAGCCGTAATGGCCTCATCTTCGACAGGCTCCTCCGATTTTTTTCGGTTTTTTTTACGTTGTGCTGATCCTCGTTCTTTAAATGATGCTATCATGAGGAGGACACCTAAAGGCGAGCTGTAATGGCCTCATCTTCGGCAGGCTCCTTCGGTTTTTTTCTGTTTTTTTTTTACATTTTGCTGAACCTCGTTCTTTAAATGACGCTATCTCGAGGAGGACACCTAAAGGCGAGCCGTAATGGCCTCATCTTCTGTAGGCTCCTCCGGTTTTTTTTCTCATTTTTTTTACGTTGTGCTGACCATCATTTTTTAAATGACACTATCCCGAGGATGACACCTAAAGGCGAGCCGTAATGGCCTCATCTTCGGCAGGCTCCTCTGGTTTTTTTTTACCGGGTTTTTTTTGTACGTTGTGCTGACCCTCGTTCTTTAAATGACGCTATCCCGAGGAGGACACCTAAAGGCGAGCCGTAATTGACTCATCTTCAGCAGGCTCCTCCATTTTTTTTACGTTGTGCTGACCCTCATTCTTTAAATGATGCTATCCCGAGGAGGACACCTAAAGGAGAGCCATAATCGCCTCATCTTCGGCATGCTCCTTCGGTTTTTTTCCAATTTTTACTTTTTACGTTGTTCTGACCCTCATTTTTTAAATGACGCCATCCCGAGGATGACACCTAAAGGTGAGCCGTAATGGCCTCATCCTCGGCAGGCTCCTCCGGTTTTTTTTTGGGTTTTTTTTCCGGTTTTTTTTACGTTGTTCTGACCCTCGTTCTTTAAATGATGCTATCCCGAGGAGGACACCTAAAGGCGAGCCGTAATGGCCTAATCTTTGGCAGGATCCTCCATTTTTTTTTTGGGTTTTTTTTAATGTTGTGCTGACCTTCGTTCTTTAAATGACGCTATCGTGAGGAGGACACCTAGAGGCGAGCCGTAATCGCCTCATCTTCAGCAGGCTCCTCTATTTTTTTCCGTTTTTTTCCTTTTTTTTTATACGTTATGCTGATACTCGTTCTTTAAATGACGCTATCCCGAGGAGTATTCCTAAAGGCAAGCCGTAATGGCCTCATCTTCAGCAGGCTCCTCTATTTTTTTTTCGGCTTTTTCCTTTTTTTTTACGTTGTGCTGACCCTCGTTCTTTAAATGATGCTATCCCGAGGAGGACACCTAAAGGCGAGCCGTAATCGCCTCATCTTCGGCAAGCTCCTTGATGAGCGGATAATTTATACGCTTTTTGGCATTGCTTTTAGTATGTTTTTAATAGGATCTAGTTACTTTTAGGGATGTTTTTATTAGTTTTTATGTTAAATTCACATTTCTGGACTTTACTATGAGTTTATGTGTTTTTCTGTGATTTCAGGTATTTTCTGGCTGAAATTGAGGGACTTGAGCAAAAATCAGATTCAGAGGTTGAAGAAGGACTGCTGATGCTGTTGGATTCTAACCTCCCTGCACTCAGTGGATTTTCTGGAGCTACAGAACTCAAAATAGTGTGCTTCGAATTGCGTTGGAAAGTAGACATACAGGGCTTTCCAGCAATATATAATAGTCCATGATGACAAGTCATCTTAGCCTAGTTTCACTAGCCTTTTTCTTTTGTTTTCAATTGATTTTATGCACTTTCTTGAGCCATAAGCAAGCCAATTGGGTAGATTTCCATGTTTCCTTTGATTCAATCAACCATGTATGAATTCATGCACTTTCATGAGATTTTATGCTATAAATGTCATATATTATGAAAGAAGCACAATCTCATGATTTGGGGCATAGCTTTGATTGTTTTGATTGATTGATGATAGGTGGAAAGAGTTTTGAAGAAGGTTGAAGGAAGAAGGAATGGCTATGAGCAAGAGAGAACAAAAAGTTTGAGCCAAAGTTTGCCTCAAACTTTAGCTCAAACTTTTAAAAGAGTTGAAAACATACCAGAGGAAAAAAGCTTGAGCCAAAGTTTTCCTCAAACTTTAGCTCAAACTTTTGGAAGAATTGAAAACACTCCAGAGGAAAAAAAGCTTGAGCAAAAGTTCGCCTCAAACTTTAGCTCAAACTTTTGGGAGAAAAGCTTGAGCCAACGTTTGCCTCAAACTTTTTGGCAAACATTGGCATCACAAAACCAACACCCTGGAGGAGAAAAGCTTGCGCCAACGTTTGCCTCAAACTTTTTGGCAAACGTTGGCGCCACACTTGCACACCCTGGAGGAGAAACGTTTGCGCTAACGTTTGCCTCAAACTTTTTGGCAAACGTTGGCGCCACACTTGCACACCCTGGAGGAGAAAAGTTTGCACCAACGTTTGCCTCAAGCTTTTTGGCAAACGTTGGCGCCACACACATTTACAAGGGGGCCAACGTTTGAGCAAAAGTTTGACCTCAAACTTTGGCTCAAACGTTGGTAGCAGCAAGCTTAAGCAATCTGGTATAAAAAGTTTGAGTAAAAGTTTGCCTCAAACTTTTACTCAAACTTTTATGATTTCAACCCGGTTCACAATGGATCTTTCTCCAACTCCAAGAGCAATCAACCAAGGCCTTTATCAACCCAATTCCATCAAGAGCAAAGGCCCAATTCAAGGCTTGAAGACCATTTGAAGAAAGTGTATAAATAGCTTAGGATTTAAGTTTTAGGGAGCTTTTCCTTTGGCATTCTTAGAACACTTACAGAGAGCTCACCTTTACATTGTTGCTTTAGAATTCTAGAGAATTGGGAAGGAGAATTGATCTCTCTTCTTCCTTGTTCTTTCTCAGCACTCTTTACTTTTCTTGTTTTGGATCTTGGGTGGAGAATTGAAGAAATTCTGTTTCAATCTCACCTTGGGATCTTGTTTAATTTTCAGCATTGAGTTTCCATCTCGGTTAATTGCTTCTTCTTCTACTCTTCTGTAATTTACATTTCTTTATTTCCTTTGCAATTGTTCTTGCTGGATCTAGGAAGGCAGTGAGATCTAGACTTGGCTATCTAGTCTCTTGAGTCCTGAGATCTATAGCTTTCAATTTTAATTTCCTTATTTCGTTGTCACACCAAGCTTATTCTCATTTTCATTTAAAATCCGGTTTAATTGAATCCATCTTTTACATTCCTGTCTGTTGAATTTTTCTTTTCTTTGTTTAAATTCTGCAAATCCACTTCCCATTTCCCTTTACAATTCAAGCCATTTACATTTCTTGCACTTTAAGATTCTGCAATTTACATTTCTTGCGTTCTAAGTTTCTGCCATTTAATTTCTTGTTCTTTAAGATTCAGCACTTTATTTTCTGTTCTCTTTAATTTCATGCAATTTACCCATTCCCTTTACTTTCCATGCAATTTAAATTCTGTTAATCACAAATCACTCAACCAAATCTTGATTCGCTTGACTAAATCAACCACTAAACTAAAATTGCTCAATCCTTCAATCCCTGTGGGAACGACCTCACTCCCGTGAGTTTTTATTACTTGATGCGACCCGGTGCATTGCCGGTTAGTTTTGTGTGTTTGGAATTCGTTTTTCGTTTTCCGAAAATACACATCAAGTTTTTGGCGCCATTGCCGGGGATTGAAATAGATTGACAATGATTACGTGAAGTGGAGATCTAGATCAAGCACTTTTTCTTTTCTGTTTCTCTAATTTTTGACTGACATACTAACTGTTTGAATTTTAGCCTGAGCTAATTGAAACCTCACTTTAGCAATAGAGTGAAGTTCTCTTGGTTTAACTTGCTGAATATGATTCTCATAGCTTGATAAATCAACGAGAGAAGTGATTTTCGATCATTAATCTCTCAAGTTTACCAACTGTTTGACACATCGCGTTAACTAACCCTTTAATCATATCCTGGCATAAATATACTCTATCTTCATTTGAACTGTATGTGATTGTGCAGACCACAGAAGGGAACTCAATGAATGCCAGTAATCATGGGAGCGATATCCCCACCTTAGATGACAAGCAACCACTCATCACCATGAACGACATTGCTCAGTGGTTTGAAGCTTTCCCACAAGGAAACATCATCGGATGGGAAGAACTAATGAGTGAACTCCTAGTCAAGCTGAAGCCACCTCAAAGAACTGTTAAACCAGAGGCAGGTGTTCAACCATTCGCACAAGAGAAGGAAATTGAAGGTATTCATGCAATCATGGCCCAAAGCGAGCAGATACATCAACAGCTTAAGCAACAATTGGAGCTGATTAACAGAAAAGTAGATGAGCTGCAACATGCTGTGGCAAATGCACAGAACTCACCTCAAAATCCCCATTGTTGGAATCAATCTGAAAACGGTTCTGGAGTAATTAACTATGAGCAACAAAGTCATGAGCGATCACACTCTCCAAATAGCTCCTCAAGAATGTTCCAACGTAGGACTCAGAATGATGTGTACAACCCACCCTAGAGAACTCAATCCAACTGGAGGGGGGTTGAAAACCAAAATCAAAGACCAAGGGACTTCAACTGTAACAACCCCAATTTCAAAAACCAGCATAAAAACCACCCCCACAACAACAACCATCACGCACCACCCCAATGTACACACTTCCAACCCCATCCTACCTCACAACTTGCCCAAAATGACTCTCATCAACCATCACAGTTGACACAACCACAACCAATTCCAAACTCTCAAAGACTCTATGTCCTAGAAATGATGATGGAAAGATACATGAAGGTTCAAGAAATGATGACAGTAGAGCAGGAAAAAATAAGGAAAAATCAAGAGATGATAAGCAGGAACCAAGAGGCCTCACTCAAAAGAGTTGAAAAGCAAATGGAACAACTGGTTCAAAACCTTGCTGAATTGGGCGAGAGAGAGGCAAATATATCCCTAAGGGCCACTGAAGATGACCCAAAGAACAGTGAAAAAGCTGCTGGGTTGAAAGGGAAAGCAGTTATGGAAAAAAGTGAGAAGGCTACGGGAAAAGAAACAATCATCAAGGAAAAGCCCACGGTGAGAGGGGGAAACCAAAGGCAACAGAAGCCTCAACTTCCATGATCAGAAAATGAAGGATGTCAAGCTAATGACAATAAAATAGCGCTTGTTGGGAGGCAACCCAACCTGAGGTAGTTTTCTTTCCATAGTTATTTTAATAAAAAGGTTAATTAACTTCATCTATATTGCAAGAAGCTAAGTTTGGTGTTGCACACCAAAACAATCTAAGGGAGAATGAAGGATTCTAAGTTTGGTGTTCCACCAAAATTTCATCATAAAACGCATTCTCACTTTCTGCATAATGCTAGCTTCAAGCATTTAGATAAACTAGTTAACTATTCTACTGTTTCCTAGTTTTCAGTTTATTACTTTTGAAAAAGAAAAAAAGTTTCACACATGGTTAATCTGATGCATGAGAACCATTGGCAAGGTACTAAGTTTGGTGTTCCCACACTAAAGTAAGTTCAAAAGGCCCACAAATAAATCATGCATGCTAACCATTTTTCAAGTGCTTGGGGAACAAGCAACTTTCAATATCATTGCAGAACATCATACAAGCTTTTGGAAGGATTAAGCATCATCAACCAAAGAGATGAAAGAGGAATGTGTGGATCAGTGATGATGATGATGAGGAGTAAAGCAAGCGAACTCCAAAAGGTTGTATTGTTAAGTGATTATCTTACATCAAACACTGCTATGATTGAGAGTGGTTTTGTTTCCCTGATTATCTGTCTGTTTAGTATAGTTTTTTTTTTCTGAAATTTAATAAGCAGTATGCTTGATCATTTACAACATCATACTCTCCAAAACTTGTTTGCACTCAATTTTTCAAAAAAATGCATCACATGAAAGTTCTTTGAAAAGAAGGATTGAGGAATTAAAAAATTTTGAGGCAAGCAAAAGATTAGGAGAAGTGGTGGTTCTAGTTGTATAATTATGTATTGAGGTTGCATGCTTATGAAAACTTGCATGGGAGCTCATAGGCAGGACATAGAGTTCAAAGAAGTGTTGTGGAGATTCTCAAACATTTATTGATCCAAGAAGCAGCAAACAAAACAAAAAAAAATAAAGAAAATACAAAAACAAAAAGAACATGGCCCAAGGCCCTGAGCATCAATTACTAGGCAGAAAAGAAAAGAGAAACAAAAACTCAAAGAGTTGTTATCCTAGTAAATGCTTGTGGTTGAATTGTGTCAAAGAAAGAGGCTTGAGCAAGTAAATCCTTAGGGGTGCTTTAACACATAATACCTTAAAACCAACTGGTTTAGGAGTATTGATTGAAAGTTTATCTAAAGAGCCGCTTTGAGACATGACACTTAGAGTCAAGGCCAAAGCACAGAAACTATTAGCTGCTTCAAGGTGATTACCTATAGAGAGATCTCCAAGATATCATTTGGATGAAATTCCTAAGACCTAAGACTTCCAATATGTAAGGACTAGTAAGCACTGAGGCCCTTGCATGAGCATATGATTTAAAGTTCACCCCACTGTCACTTGATCACTTCACTCACAGGATAGTACATGTAATTTTTCAAATCCATTCTGATTGAAAGAACCTTTGAGCATAATTCCTTTCTTGCTTGGGGACAAGCAAGCTTTAAGTTTGGTGTTGTGATGACAAGTCATCTTAGCCTAGTTTCACTAGCCTTTTTCTTTTGTTTTCAATTGATTTTATGCACTTTCTTGAGCCATAAGCAAGCCAATTTGGTAGATTTCCATGTTTCCTTTGATTCAATTAACCATGTATGAATTCATGCACTTTCATGAGATTTTATGCTATAATTGTCATATATTATGAAAGAAACACAATCTCATGATTTGGGGCATAGCTTTGATTGTTTTGATTGATTGATGATAGGTGGAAAGAGTTTTGAAGAAGGTTGAAGGAAGAAGGAATGGCTAGGAGCAAGAGAGAACAAAAAGTTTGAGCCAAAGTTTGCCTCAAACTTTAGCTCAAACTTTTAAAAGAGTTGAAAACATACCAGAGGAAAAAAGCTTGAGCCAAAGTTTGCCTCAAACTTTAGCTCAAACTTTTGGAAGAATTGAAAACACTCCAGAGGAAAAAAAGCTTGAGCAAAAGTTTGCCTCAAACTTTAGCTCAAACTTTTGGGAGAAAAGCTTGAGCCAACGTTTGCCTCAAACTTTTTGGCAAACGTTGGCATCACAAAACCAACACCCTGGAGGAGAAAAGCTTGCGCCAACTTTTGCCTCAAACTTTTTGGCAAACGTTGGCGCCACACTTGCACACCCTGGAGGAGAAAAGTTTGCACCAACGTTTGCCTCAAGCTTTTTGGCAAACGTTGGCGCCACACACATTTACAAGGGGGCCAACGTTTGAGCAAAAGTTTGACCTCAAACTTTGGCTCAAACGTTGGTAGCAGCAAGCTTAAGCAATCTGGTATAAAAAGTTTGAGTAAAAGTTTGCCTCAAACTTTTACTCAAACTTTTATCAGTTCAACCCGGTTCACAATGGATCTTTCTCCAACTCCAAGAGCAATCAACCAAGGCCTTTATCAACCCAATTTCATCAAGAGCAAAGGCCCAATTCAAGGCTTGAAGACCATTTGAAGAAAGTGTATAAATAGCTTAGGATTTAAGTTTTAGGGAGCTTTTCCTTTGGCATTCTTAGAACACTTACAGAGAGCTCACCTTTACATTGTTGCTTTAGAATTCTAGAGAATTGGGAAGGAGAATTGATCTCTCTTCTTCCTTGTTCTTGCTCAGCACTCTTTACTTTTCTTGTTTTGGATCTTGGGTGGAGAATTGAAGAAATTCTGTTTCAATCTCACCTTGGGATCTTGTTTAATTTTCAGCATTGAGTTTTCATCTCGGTTAATTTCTTCTTCTTCTACTCTTCTGCAATTTACATTTCTTTATTTCCTTTGCAATTGTTCTTGCTGGATCTAGGAAGGCAGTGAGATCTAGACTTGGCTATCTAGTCTCTTGAGTCCTGAGATCTATAGCTTTCAATTTTAATTTCCTTATTTCGTTGTCACACCAAGCTTATTCTCATTTTCATTTAAGATCCGGTTTAATTGAATCTATCTTTTACATTCCTGTCTGTTGAATTTTTCTTTTCTTTGTTTAAATTCTGCAAATCCACTTCCCAATTCCCTTTACAATTCAAGCCATTTACATTTCTTGCACTTTAAGATTCTGCAATTTACATTTCTTACGTTCTAAGTTTCTACCATTTAATTTCTTGTTCTTTAAGATTCAGCACTTTATTTTCTGTTCTCTTTAATTTCATGCAATTTACCCATTCCCTTTACTTTCCATGCAATTTAAATTCTGTTAATCACAAATCACTCAACCAAATCTTGATTCGCTTGACTAAATCAACCACTAAACTAAAATTGCTCAATCCTTCAATCCCTGTGGGAACGACCTCACTCCCGTGAGTTTTTATTACTTGATGCGACCCGGTGCATTGCCGGTTAGTTTTGTGTGTTTGGAATTCGTTTTTCGTTTTCCGAAAATACACATCAAGTTTTTGGCGCCATTGCCGGGGATTGAAATAGATTGACAATGATTACGTGAAGTGGAGATCTAGATCAAGCACTTTTTCTTTTCTGTTTCTCTAATTTTTGACTGACATACTAACTGTTTGAATTTTAGCCTGAGCTAATTGAAACCTCACTTTAGCAATAGAGTGAAGTTCTCTTGGTTTAACTTGCTGAATATGATTCTCATAGCTTGATAAATCAACGAGAGAAGTGATTTTCGATCATTAATCTCTCAAGTTTACCAACTGTTTGACACATCGCGTTAACTAACCCTTTAATCATATCCTGGCATAAATATACTCTATCTTCATTTGAACTGTATGTGATTGTGCAGACCACAGAAGGGAACTCAATGAATGCCAGTAATCATGGGAGCGATATCCCCACCTTAGATGACAAGCAACCACTCATCACCATGAACGACATTGCTCAGTGGTTTGAAGCTTTCCCACAAGGAAACATCATCGGATGGGAAGAACTAATGAGTGAACTCCTAGTCAAGCTGAAGCCACCTCAAAGAACTGTTAAACCAGAGGCAGGTGTTCAACCATTCGCACAAGAGAAGGAAATTGAAGGTATTCATGCAATCATGGCCCAAAGCGAGCAGATACATCAACAGCTTAAGCAACAATTGGAGCTGATTAACAGAAAAGTAGATGAGCTGCAACATGCTGTGGCAAATGCACAGAACTCACCTCAAAATCCCCATTGTTGGAATCAATCTGAAAACGGTTCTGGAGTAATTAACTATGAGCAACAAAGTCATGAGCGATCACACTCTCCAAATAGCTCCTCAAGAATGTTCCAACGTAGGACTCAGAATGATGTGTACAACCCACCCTAGAGAACTCAATCCAACTGGAGGGGGGTTGAAAACCAAAATCAAAGACCAAGGGACTTCAACTGTAACAACCCCAATTTCAAAAACCAGCATAAAAACCACCCCCACAACAACAACCATCACGCACCACCCCAATGTACACACTTCCAACCCCATCCTACCTCACAACTTGCCCAAAATGACTCTCATCAACCATCACAGTTGACACAACCACAACCAATTCCAAACTCTCAAAGACTCTATGTCCTAGAAATGATGATGGAAAGATACATGAAGGTTCAAGAAATGATGACAGTAGAGCAGGAAAAAATAAGGAAAAATCAAGAGATGATAAGCAGGAACCAAGAGGCCTCACTCAAAAGAGTTGAAAAGCAAATGGAACAACTGGTTCAAAACCTTGCTGAATTGGGCGAGAGAGAGGCAAATATATCCCTAAGGGCCACTGAAGATGACCCAAAGAACAGTGAAAAAGCTGCTGGGTTGAAAGGGAAAGCAGTTATGGAAAAAAGTGAGAAGGCTACGGGAAAAGAAACAATCATCAAGGAAAAGCCCACGGTGAGAGGGGGAAACCAAAGGCAACAGAAGCCTCAACTTCCATGATCAGAAAATGAAGGATGTCAAGCTAATGACAATAAAATAGCGCTTGTTGGGAGGCAACCCAACCTGAGGTAGTTTTCTTTCCATAGTTATTTTAATAAAAAGGTTAATTAACTTCATCTATATTGCAAGAAGCTAAGTTTGGTGTTGCACACCAAAACAATCTAAGGGAGAATGAAGGATTCTAAGTTTGGTGTTCCACCAAAATTTCATCATAAAACGCATTCTCACTTTCTGCATAATGCTAGCTTCAAGCATTTAGATAAACTAGTTAACTATTCTACTGTTTCCTAGTTTTCAGTTTATTACTTTTGAAAAAGAAAAAAAGTTTCACACATGGTTAATCTGATGCATGAGAACCATTGGCAAGGTACTAAGTTTGGTGTTCCCACACTAAAGTAAGTTCAAAAGGCCCACAAATAAATCATGCATGCTAACCATTTTTCAAGTGCTTGGGGAACAAGCAACTTTCAATATCATTGCAGAACATCATACAAGCTTTTGGAAGGATTAAGCATCATCAACCAAAGAGATGAAAGAGGAATGTGTGGATCAGTGATGATGATGATGAGGAGTAAAGCAAGCGAACTCCAAAAGGTTGTATTGTTAAGTGATTATCTTACATCAAACACTGCTATGATTGAGAGTGGTTTTGTTTCCCTGATTATCTGTCTGTTTAGTATAGTTTTTTTTTCTGAAATTTAATAAGCAGTATGCTTGATCATTTACAACATCATACTCTCCAAAACTTGTTTGCACTCAATTTTTCAAAAAAATGCATCACATGAAAGTTCTTTGAAAAGAAGGATTGAGGAATTAAAAAATTTTGAGGCAAGCAAAAGATTAGGAGAAGTGGTGGTTCTAGTTGTATAATTATGTATTGAGGTTGCATGCTTATGAAAACTTGCATGGGAGCTCATAGGCAGGACATAGAGTTCAAAGAAGTGTTGTGGAGATTCTCAAACATTTATTGATCCAAGAAGCAGCAAACAAAACAAAAAAAAATAAAGAAAATACAAAAACAAAAAGAACATGGCCCAAGGCCCTGAGCATCAATTACTAGGCAGAAAAGAAAAGAGAAACAAAAACTCAAAGAGTTGTTATCCTAGTAAATGCTTGTGGTTGAATTGTGTCAAAGAAAGAGGCTTGAGCAAGTAAATCCTTAGGGGTGCTTTAACACATAATACCTTAAAACCAACTGGTTTAGGAGTATTGATTGAAAGTTTATCTAAAGAGCCGCTTTGAGACATGACACTTAGAGTCAAGGCCAAAGCACAGAAACTATTAGCTGCTTCAAGGTGATTACCTATAGAGAGATCTCCAAGATATCATTTGGATGAAATTCCTAAGACCTAAGACTTCCAATATGTAAGGACTAGTAAGCACTGAGGCCCTTGCATGAGCATATGATTTAAAGTTCACCCCACTGTCACTTGATCACTTCACTCACAGGATAGTACATGTAATTTTTCAAATCCATTCTGATTGAAAGAACCTTTGAGCATAATTCCTTTCTTGCTTGGGGACAAGCAAGCTTTAAGTTTGGTGTTGTGATGACAAGTCATCTTAGCCTAGTTTCACTAGCCTTTTTCTTTTGTTTTCAATTGATTTTATGCACTTTCTTGAGCCATAAGCAAGCCAATTTGGTAGATTTCCATGTTTCCTTTGATTCAATTAACCATGTATGAATTCATGCACTTTCATGAGATTTTATGCTATAATTGTCATATATTATGAAAGAAACACAATCTCATGATTTGGGGCATAGCTTTGATTGTTTTGATTGATTGATGATAGGTGGAAAGAGTTTTGAAGAAGGTTGAAGGAAGAAGGAATGGCTAGGAGCAAGAGAGAACAAAAAGTTTGAGCCAAAGTTTGCCTCAAACTTTAGCTCAAACTTTTAAAAGAGTTGAAAACATACCAGAGGAAAAAAGCTTGAGCCAAAGTTTGCCTCAAACTTTAGCTCAAACTTTTGGAAGAATTGAAAACACTCCAGAGGAAAAAAAGCTTGAGCAAAAGTTTGCCTCAAACTTTAGCTCAAACTTTTGGGAGAAAAGCTTGAGCCAACGTTTGCCTCAAACTTTTTGGCAAACGTTGGCATCACAAAACCAACACCCTGGAGGAGAAAAGCTTGCGCCAACTTTTGCCTCAAACTTTTTGGCAAACGTTGGCGCCACACTTGCACACCCTGGAGGAGAAAAGTTTGCACCAACGTTTGCCTCAAGCTTTTTGGCAAACGTTGGCGCCACACACATTTACAAGGGGGCCAACGTTTGAGCAAAAGTTTGACCTCAAACTTTGGCTCAAACGTTGGTAGCAGCAAGCTTAAGCAATCTGGTATAAAAAGTTTGAGTAAAAGTTTGCCTCAAACTTTTACTCAAACTTTTATCAGTTCAACCCGGTTCACAATGGATCTTTCTCCAACTCCAAGAGCAATCAACCAAGGCCTTTATCAACCCAATTTCATCAAGAGCAAAGGCCCAATTCAAGGCTTGAAGACCATTTGAAGAAAGTGTATAAATAGCTTAGGATTTAAGTTTTAGGGAGCTTTTCCTTTGGCATTCTTAGAACACTTACAGAGAGCTCACCTTTACATTGTTGCTTTAGAATTCTAGAGAATTGGGAAGGAGAATTGATCTCTCTTCTTCCTTGTTCTTGCTCAGCACTCTTTACTTTTCTTGTTTTGGATCTTGGGTGGAGAATTGAAGAAATTCTGTTTCAATCTCACCTTGGGATCTTGTTTAATTTTCAGCATTGAGTTTTCATCTCGGTTAATTGCTTCTTCTTCTACTCTTCTGCAATTTACATTTCTTTATTTCCTTTGCAATTGTTCTTGCTGGATCTAGGAAGGCAGTGAGATCTAGACTTGGCTATCTAGTCTCTTGAGTCCTGAGATCTATAGCTTTCAATTTTAATTTCCTTATTTCGTTGTCACACCAAGCTTATTCTCATGTTCATTTAAGATCCGGTTTAATTGAATCTATCTTTTACATTCCTGTCTGTTGAATTTTTCTTTTCTTTGTTTAAATTCTGCAAATCCACTTCCCAATTCCCTTTACAATTCAAGCCATTTACATTTCTTGCACTTTAAGATTCTGCAATTTACATTTCTTGCGTTCTAAGTTTCTACCATTTAATTTCTTGTTCTTTAAGATTCAGCACTTTATTTTCTGTTCTCTTTAATTTCATGCAATTTACCCATTCCCTTTACTTTCCATGCAATTTAAATTCTGTTAATCACAAATCACTCAACCAAATCTTGATTCGCTTGACTAAATCAACCACTAAACTAAAATTGCTCAATCCTTCAATCCCTGTGGGATCGACCTCACTCCCGTGAGTTTTTATTACTTGATGCGACCCGGTGCACTTGCCGGTTAGTTTTGTGTGTTTGGAATTCGTTTTTTGTTTTCCGAAAATACACCTCAGTCCATACTTTGGCCAAGTTTAGACGATGCAAAAGGGCGTTGAACGCCAGTTCTACATTGCAGTCTGGAGTTAAACGCCAGAAACACGTCACAAACCAGAGTTGAACGCCAAAAACACGTTACAACTTGGCGTTCATCTCCAAAAGGAGCCTCTGCACGTGGAAAGCTAAAGCTCAGCCCAAGCACACACCAAAATAGGCCCTGGAAGTGGATTTTTGCATTTAAACTTAATTCTGTAAACCCTAGTAACTAGTTTAGTATAAATAGGACTTTTTACTATTGTATTAGACATCTTGGGACGTCTAGTTCTTAGATCATGGGGGCTGGCCATTCGGCCATGCCTGAACCTTTCACTTATGTATTTTTCAACGGTAGAGTTTTTACACTCCATAGATTAAGGTGTGGAGCTCTGCTGTTCCTCATGAATTAATGCAAAGTACTACTATTTTTCTATTCAATTCAACTTATTCCGCTTCTAAGATATTCATTCGTGCTTCAATATGAATGTGATGAACGTGACAATCATCATCATTCTCCCACGAGCGCGTGCCTGACAACCACTTCCGTTCCACCTTAGATTGAATGATTATCTCTTGGATCTCTTAATCAGAATCTTCGTGGTGTAAGCTAGATTGATGGCGGCATTCATGAGAATCCGGAAAGTCTAAACCTTGTCTGTGGTATTCCGAGTAGGATTCTGGGATTGAATGACTGTGACGAACTTCAAACTCGCGAGTGCTGGGCGTAGTGACAGACGCAAAAGGAGGGTGAATCCTATTCCAGTATGATCGAGAACCTCAGATGATTAGCCGTACTGTGACAGAGCATTTGGACCATTTTCACAAGAGGATAGGATGCAGCCATTGACCACGGTGATGCCTCCAGATGATTAGCCATGCAGTGACAGCGCATCGGATCATTTTCATAGAGAGGATGAAAAGTAGCCATTGACAATAGTGATGTCCTTACATAAAGCCAGCCATAGAAAGGAGTAGGACTGATTGGATGATGACAGCAAGAAAGCAGAAGTTCAGAGGGACAAAAGCATCTCTATACCTTTATCTGAAATTCTCACCAATGATATACATAAGTATTTCTATTTTTATTTTCTGTCTATTTATTATTTATTTTCAAAAACTCCATAATCAATTATTATCCGCCTGACTGAGATTTACAAGATGACCATAGCTTACTTCATACCAACAATCTCCGTGGGATCAACCCTTACTCACGTAAGGTTTTATTACTTGGACGACCCAGTGCACTTGCTGGTTAGTTGTATCGAAGTTGTGAATGAAAAACAATTTATTAGGACGTGCGTACAGAGTTTTTGGCGCCGTCACCTGAGATCACAATTTCGTGCACCAAGTTTTTGGCGCCGTTGCCGGGGATTGTTCGAGTTTGGACAACTAACGGTTCATCGTGTTGCTCAGATTAGGTAATTTTCTTCTTATTTTGTTTTCAAAAAAAAAATATTTTCAAAAATTTTTCCTTTATTTTTGAAAAAAAATTATAAATCTTTTCAAAAATATATTGTTCTTCAAAATTTTTAAGAATGAATTCTTGAGTTTCATGAAGCATGTTGAAGCCTGTCTGGCTGTAAAGCCATGTCTAAATTCATTTAGACTCTGGCTTCCAACCATCAGCATAGAGGCAAGTTAATTTGATAATTAATGAGCAGTATATCTGAGTTACATTCTAAAGCTTGGCTGGCTATTAAGCCATGCCTAACCCTCAGATTGGAGCATTAGACTAAGAGTACAAGATTCCTGGAATTCATATTAAAAATTTTGGAATCCTTATTTTTCTTTTTCACATTAATTTTTGAAAAATAAAAAAAAATCATAAAATCATAAAAATAAAAAAAAAATATTTTGTGTTTCTTGTTTGAGTCTTGAGTCAATTTTAAGTTTGGTGTCAATTGTATGTTGTAAAGTTTGCATAAAATTTTCGAAAAATTCATGCATTCATAGTATTCATCATGATCTTCAAGTTGTTCTTGGCCATTCTTCTTGTTTGATCTTCATATTTTCTTGTTTTGTGTCTTTTCTTGTTTTTCATATGCATTCTTGCATTCATAGTGTCTATACATGAAAAATTTCTAAGTTTGGTGTCTTGCATGTTTTCTTTGCATTAAAAATTTTTCAAAAATATGTTCTTGATGTTCATCATGATCCTCAAAGTGTTCTTGGTGTTCATCTTGACATTCATAGTGTTCTTGCATGCATCACATATTTAGATCCAAAAGTTTCATGCATTGCATCATTTTTCATGTTTTTCTCTCTCATCATAAAAAATTCAAAAATTCAAAAAAAAATATCTTTCCCTTTTTTACTCATAAATTTTGAAAATTTGAGTTGACTTTTTCATAACTTTTTAAAACTTAGTTGTTTCTTATGAGTCAAATCAAATTTTCAATTTAAAAATCTTATCTTTTTCAAAATCTTTTTCAAAAATCATATCCTTTTCACTTTTCTTATTTATTTTCGAAAATTTTTGAAATATTTTTCAAAAATCTTTTTCTTATCTTTACCTCCTAATTTTCGAAAATAACATCATCAATTAATGTTTTGATTCAAAAATTTCAAGTTTTTTACTTGCTTGCTAAGAAAGATTCAAACTTTAAGTTCTAGAATCATATCTTATGATTTCTTGTGAATCAGGTCATTAATTGTGATTCTAAAAATCAAATCTTTTTCAAAAACTAATTTCAATCATATCTTTTCAAAAATATCTTCTTATCTTATCTTTTTCAAAAATTTGATTTTAAAATATCTTTTCCAACTTATTATCTTCTTATCTTTTCAAAAATTGATTTTCAAAATTTGTTTCAACTAACTAACTAACTTTTTGTTTGTTTCTTATCTTTTTCAAAACTACCTAACTAACTCTCTCTCTCTCATTTTCAAAAATATCTTCCCTCTTTTTCAAAAATTCTTTTTAATTAACTAATTATTTCAAATTTTAAATTTAATTTTAATTTTCAAAAATCACTAACCATTTTTCAAAAATAATTTTCGAAATTTCTCTTTCTCTCTCATCTCCTCTCCCATCCAAAAATTAGAACACTACCTCCCTCTCTGTGTTCGAGTTTTTTTCTTCCCTTCTTTACATTACATTCTTTTCTTCTTCTACTCACACAGGGGAACCTCTATACCTGGGTAAAAAGGATCCCTATTATTATTATTTTTCTGTTCCCTCTTTTTCATATGAGCAGGAGTAAGGACAAGAATATTCTTGTTGAAGCAGATCCAGAACCTGAAAGGACTCTGAAGAGGAAACTAAGAGAAGCTAAAGTACAACAATCCAGCAAGCACCTTTCAGAAATTTTCAAACAAGAAGAGGAGATGGCAGCCAAAAATAATAATAATGCAAGGAGGATGCTTGGTGACTTTACTGCACCTAATTCTAATTTACATGGAAGAAGCATCTCCATCCCCACCATTGGAGCAAACAATTTTGAGCTGAAACCTCAATTAGTTTCTCTGATGCAGCAGAACTGCAAGTTCCATGGACTTCCATCTAAAGATCCTTTTCAGTTTTTAACTGAATTCTTACAGATCTGTGATACTGTTAAGACTAATAGAGTAGATCCTGAAGTCTACAGGCTCATGCTTTTCCCGTTTTCTGTAAGAGACAGAGCTAGAATATGGTTGGACTCTCAGCCCAAAGATAGCCTGAACTCTTGGGATAAGCTGGTCACGACTTTCTTAGCCAAGTTATTTCCTCCTCAAAAGCTGAGCAAGCTTAGAGTGGATGTTCAAACCTTCAGACAGAAAGAAGGTGAATCCCTCTATGAAGCTTGGGAGAGATACAAGCAACTGACCAAAAAGTGTCCTTCTGACATGCTTTCAGAATGGACCATCCTGGATATATTCTATGATGGTCTGTCTGAATTAGCTAAGATGTCATTGGATACTTCTGCAGGTGGATCCATTCACCTAAAGAAAATGCCTGCAGAAGCTCAAGAACTCATTGACATGGTTGCTAATAACCAGTTCATGTACACTTCTGAGAGGAATCCTGTGAGTAATGGGATGCCTCAGAAGAAGGGAGTTCTTGAAATTGATACTCTGAATGCCATATTGGCTCAAAATAAAATATTGACTCAGTAAGTCAATATGATTTCTCAGAGTCTGAATGGAATGCAAGCTGCATCTAACAGTACTCAAGAGGCATCTGCTGAAGAAGAAGCTTATGATCCTGAGAACCCTGCAATAGCAGAGGTAAATTATATGGGTGAACCTTATGGAAACACCTATAACCCCTCATGGAGAAATCACCCAAATCTCTCATGGAAGGATCAACAAAAGCCTCAACAAGGCTTTAATAATGGTGGAAGAAACAGGTTTAGCAATAGCAAGCCTTTTCCATCCTCCACTCAGTAACAGACAGAGAACTCTGAACAAAATACCTCTAATTTAGTAAATTTAGTCTCTGATCTATCTAAGGCCACTGTGAGTTTCATGAATGAAACAAGGTCCTCCATTAGAAATTTGGAAGCACAAGTGGGCCAACTGAGTAAAAGAATCACTGAAACCCCCTAGTACTCTCCCAAGCAATACAGAAGAAAATCCAAAAGGAGAGTGCAAGGCCATTGATATAACCATCATGGCCGAATCCAAAGAGGAAGGGGAGGACGTGAATCCCAAGGAGGAAGACCTCCTGGGACTTCCAGTGATCAATAAGGAGTTTCCCTTTGAGGAACCAAAGGAATCTGAGGCTCATCTAGAGACCATAGAGATTCCATTGAACCTCCTTATGCCATTCATGAGCTCTGATGAGTATTCTTCTTCTGAAGAGAATAAGGATGTTACTGAAGAGCAAGTTGCCAAGTTCCTTGGTGCAATCATGAAGCTGAATGCCAATTTATTTGGTAATGAGACTTGGGGAGATGAACCTCCCCTGTTTACCAATGAATTAAATGCATTGGATTAACTAAGATTGCCTCAGAAGAAACAGGATCCTGGAAAGTTCCTAATACCTTGTACCATAGGCACCATGACCTTTGAGAAGGCTCTATGTGACCTTGGGTCAGGGATAAACCTCATGCCACTCTCTGTAATGGAGAAGCTAGGAATCTTTGAGGTACAAGCTGCTAGAATCTCACTAGAGATGGCAGATAACTCAAGAAAAGAGGCTTATGGACAAGTAGAGGACATGTTAGTAAAAGTTGAAGGCCTTTACATCCCTGCTGATTTCATAATCCTAGATACTGGGAAGGATGAGGATGAATCCATCAACCTTGGAAGACCATTCCTAGCCACAGCAAGAGCTGTGATTGATGTTGACAGAGGTGAACTAGTCCTTCAAGTGAATGAGGACACCCTTGTGTTTCAAACTCAAGGTTATCCTTCTGTGAACATGGAAAAGAGGCACAGTAAGCTTCTCTCAAAACAGAGTCAAACAGAGCCCCCACAGTCAAACTCTAAGTTTGGTGTTGGGGAGTCTCAACAATGCTCTGAATATCTGTGAGGCTCTATGAGAGCCCACTGTCAAGCTATTGACATTAAAGAAGCGCTTGTTGGGAGGCAACCCAATTTTTATTTATCTAATTTTATTTTTATTGTTCTTTCATGTTTTATTAGGTTCATGATCATGTGGAGTCACAAAATAAATATAAAAATTGAAAACGGAATCAAAAACAACAGAAGAAAAATCACACCCTGAAGGGGGATCTTACTGGCGTTTAAACGCTAGTAAGGAGCATCTGTCTGGCGTTCAATGCCAGAACAGAGCATGTTTCTGGCGTTGAACGCCAGAAACAAGCAGCATCCTGGCGTTCAGACGCCAGAAATGCACAGTGAGGAAAGCTGGCGCTGAACACCAGAAACAAGCATAGAACTGGCATTTAACGCCAGATATATGCTGCATCTGGGCGCTGAACGCCCAGAACAAGCATCAATTCGGCGTTTAAACGCCAGAATTGTATGCAAGGGCGTTTTACATGCCTAATGGGTGCAGGGATGTAAATCCTTGACACCTCAGGATCTGTGGACACCACAGGATCATCTCAAGATCTGTGAATCTCACAGGATCCCAACCCAGCTCACCCTCTCTCTCTCTCCATTCATGGTCATCCCTTCTGTTTTCCATTCACCACTCACATCCATACACACATCCCTCCATCTCCTCCATACCTTCTTCTTCTTCTTCTTCCTCTTCTATTCTTTCTTCTTTTGCTCGAGGGCGAGCAACATTCTAAGTTTGGTGTGGTAAAAGCATAAGCTTTTTGTTTTTCCATTACCATTGATGGCACCTAAGACCGGAGAAACCTCTAGAAAAGGGGAAGGGAAGACAAAGGCTTCCACCTCTGAGTCATGAGAGATGGAAAGATTCATCTCAAGGGTCTATAGCTCAGTGGTAGAACATGTGGCTGCAAATCAAGAGATCCCTGAGATACCTCAGGGGATGCACTTCCCTCCACATAATTATTGGAAGCAATTGAGGATAGGAATACCAAAAATCACTAGGGATCAAGCCACAAAGGCAAGGAAGAGACATAGAAGAGCTCAAGGACATCATTGGTTCCTCAAGAAGGAAACGCCACCATCACTAAGGTGGACTCATTCCTTGTTCTTACTTTCTCTATTTTTCATTTTCTTTATGTTAAGTGCTTATCTATGTTTGTGTCTTATTACATGATCATTAGTAGTTAGTAACTTTGTCTTAAAGTTATGAATGTCCTATGAATCCATCACCTCTCTTAAATGAAAAATATTTTAATTCAAAAGAACAAGAAGTACATGAGTTTCGAATTTATCCTTGAACTTAGTTTAATTATATTGATGTGGTCACAATACTTTTTTGTTTTCTGAATGAATGCTTGAACAGTGCATATGTCTTTTGAAGTTGTTGTTTTAGAATGTTAAATATGTTGGCTCTTAAAAGAATGATGACAAGGAAACATGTTATTTGATAATCTGAAAAATCATAAAAATAATTCTTGAAGCAAGAAAAAGCAGCAAAGAACAAAGCTTGCAGAAAAAAATTAGAAAAAAAAAGATAACGAAAAAAAAAGAGAGAAAAAGCAAGCAGAAAAAGCCAAAAGCTCTTAAAACCAAGAGGCAAGAGCAAAAAGCCAATAACCCTTAAAACCAAAAGGCAAGGGTAAATAAAAAGGATCCCAAGGCTTTGAGCATCAGTGGATAGGAGGGCCTAAAGGAATAAAATCCTAGCCTAAGCGGCTAAATCAAGCTATCCCTAACCATGTGCTTGTGGCGTGAAGGTGTCAAGTGAAAACATGAGACTGGGCGGTTAAAGTCAAGGTACAAAGCAAAAGAAGAGTGTGCTTAAGAACCCTGGACACCTCTAATTAGGGACTTTAGCAAAGCTGAGTCACAATCTGAAAAGGTTCACCTAGTTATGTGTCTGTGGCATTTATGTATCCGGTGGTAATACTGGAAAACAAAGTGCTTAGGGCCACGGCCAAGACTCATAAAGTAGCTGTGTTCAAGAATCAACATACTAAACTAGGAGAATCAATAACACTATCTGAACTCTGAGTTCCCATAGATGCCAATCATTCTGAACCTCAATGGATAAAGTGAGATGCCAAAACTATTCAAGAGGCAAAAAGTTACAAGTCCCTCTCATCTGATTGGAGCTATGTTTCATTGATAGTTTGGAATTTATAGTATATTCTCTTCTTTTTATCCTATTTGATTTTCAGTTGCTTGGAGACAAGCAACAATTTAAGTTTGGTGTTGTGATGAGCAGATAATTTATACGCTTTTTGGCATTATTTTTAGTATGTTTTTAGTAGGATCTAGTTACTTTTAGGGATGTTTTTATTAGTTTTTATATTAAATTCACATTTCTGGACTTTACTATGAGTTTGTGTGTTTTTCTGTGATTTCAGGTATTTTCTGGCTGAAATTGAGGGACTTGAGCAAAAATCAGATTCAGAGGTTGAAGAAGGACTGCTGATGATGTTGGATTCTGACCTCCCTGCACTCAAAGTGGATTTTCTGGAGCTACAGAACTCAAAATGGCGCGCTTCCAATTGTGTTCGAAAGTAGACATCCAGGGATTTCCAGCAATATATAATAGTCCATACTTTGGCCGAGTTTAGATGACACAAAAGGGCGTTGAACGCCAGTTCTACGCTGTAGTCTGGAGTTAAACGCCAGAAACACGTCACGAACCAGAGTTGAACGCCAAAAACACGTTACAACTTGGCGTTCAACTCCAAAAGGAGCCTCTGCACGTGGAAAGCTAAAGCTCAGCCCAAGCACACACCAAAGTGGGACCTGGAAGTAGATTTCTGCATTTAAACTTAATTATGTAAACCCTAGTAACTAGTTTAGTATAAGTAGGATTTTTTACTATTGTATTAGACATCTTGGGACGTCTAGTTCTTAGTTCATGGGGGCTGGCCATTCGGCCATGCCTGAACCTTTTTTTTATGTATTTTTCAACGGTAGAGTTTCTACACTCCATAGATTAAGGTGTGGAGCTCTGCTGTTCCTCATGAATTAATGCAAAGTACTACTGTTTTTTTATTCAATTCAACTTATTCCGCTTCTAAGATATTCATTCGTGCTTCAATATTAATGTGATGAACGTGACAATCATCATCATTCCCCCACGAACGCGTGCCTGACAACCACTTCCGTTCCACCTTAGATTGAATGATTATCTCTTGGATGTCTTAATCAGAATCTTCGTGGTGTAAGCTAGATTGATGGCGGCATTCATGAGAATATGGAAAGTCTAAACCTTGTCTGTGGTATTCCGAGTAGGATTCTCGGATTGAATGACTGTGATGAACTGCAAACTCGCGAGTGCTGGGCGTAGTGACAGACGCAAAAGGAGGGTGAATCCTATTCTAGTATGATCGAGAACCTCAGATGATTAGCCGTGCTGTGACAGAGTATTTGGACCATTTTTACAAGAGGATAGGATGCAGCCATTGACCACGGTGATGCCTCCAGATGATTAGCCATGCAGTGACAGCGCATCGGATCATTTTCACAGAGAGGATGAAAAGTAGCCATTGACAATGGTGATGTCCTTACATAAAGCCAGCCATAGAAAGGAGTAGGACTGATTGGATGAAGACAGCAGGAAAGCAGAAGTTCAGAGGGATGAAAGCATCTCTATACCTTTATCTGAAATTCTCACCAATGATATACATAAGTATTTCTATTTTTATTTTTTGTCTATTTATTATTTATTTTCAAAAACTCCATAATCAATTATTATCCGCCTGACTGAGATTTACAAGATGACCATAGTTTGCTTTATACCAACAATCTCCGTGGGATCGACCCTTACTCACGTAAGGTTTTATTACTTGGACGACCCAGCGCACTTGCTGGTTAGTTGTATCGAAGTTGTGAATGAAAAATAATTTATTAAGACGTGTGTACAGAGTTTTTGGCGCCGTTGCCTGAGATCACAATTTCGTGCACCACTCCTCCGGTTTTTTGTCCAGTTTTTTTTTACATTGTTCTGACCCTCGTTCTTTAAATGACACTATCCCGAGGAAGACACCTAAAGGCGAGCCGTAATGGCCTCATCTTCGACAGTCTCCTCCGGTTTTTTTTTGGGTTTTTTTGGGTTTTTTTTTCTTTTTTACGTTGTGCTGACCCTCGTTCTTTGAATGATGCTATCATGGGGAGGACACCTAAAGGCGAGCCGTAATGGCCTCATCTTTGGCAAGCTCCTCCGGTTTTTTTCAGGTTTTTTTTTTACGTTGTGCTGACCCTCGTTCTTTAAATGACGCTATCCCGAGGAGGACTCCTAAAGGCGAGCCGTAATGGCCTCATCTTCGGTAGGCTCCTCCGGTTTTTTTTCTGGTTTTTTTTTTTAAGTTGTGCTGACCCTCATTCTTTAAATGACACTTTCCCGAGGATGACACCTAAAGGCGAGCTGTAATGGCCTCATCTTCGGCAGGCTCCTCCGGTTTTTTTTTTACCGGGTTTTTTTTTTGTACGTTGTGCTGACCCTCGTTCTTTAAATGATGTTTTCTCGAGGAGGACACCTAAAGGCGAGCCGTAATCGACTCATCTTCAGCAGGCACCTCCATTTTTTTTTTACGTTGTGCTGACCCTCGTTCTTTAAATGATGCTATCCCGAGTAGGACACCTAAAGGAGAGCCGTAATCGCCTCATCTTCGGCATGCTCCTCCGGTTTTTTTTCCAGTTTTTTTTTACGTTGTTCTGACCATCGTTTTTTAAATGACGCTATCCCGAGGAAGACACCTAAAGGCGAGCCGTAATGGTCTCATCCTCGGCAGGCTCCTCCATTTTTTTTGGGTTTTTTTCCGGGTTTTTTTTACGTTGTTCTGACCCTCGTTCTTTAAATGACGCTATCCCGATGAGAACACCTAAAGGCGAGCCGTAATGGCCTAATCTTTGGCAGGATCCTCCATTTTTTTTTCCGGTTTTTTTTTAACGTTGTGCTGACCCTCGTTCTTTAAATGACGCTATCGTGAGGAGGACACCTAGAGGTGAGCCGTAATCGCCTCATCTTCAGCAGGCTACTCCATTTTTTTTCCGGTTTTTTCCTTTTTTATACGTTATGCTGACCCTCGTTCTTTAATTGATGCTATCCCGAGGAGGATACCTAAAGGCAAGCAGTAATGGCCTCATCTTCAGTAGGCTCCTCTATTTTTTTCGGTTTTTTCCTTTTTTTTTTTTACGTTGTGCTGACCCTCGTTCTTTAAATGATGCTATCCCGAGGAGGACACCTAAAGGCGAGCCATAATCGCCTCATCTTCGGCAAGCTCTTTGATGAGCGGATAATTTATACGCTTTTTGGCATTCTTTTTAGTATGTTTTTAGTAGGATCGAGTTACTTTTAGGGATGTTTTTATTAGTTTTTATGTTAAATTTATATTTCTGGACTTTACTATGATTTTGTGTGTTTTTCTGTGATTTCAGGTATTTTCTGGCTGAAATTGAGGGACTTGAGCAAAAATCAGATTCAGAGGTTGAAGAAGGACTGCTGATGCTGTTGGATTCTGTCCTCCCTACACTCAAAGTGGATTTTCTGGTGCTACAGAACTCAAAATGGCGCTCTTCCAACTGCGTTGAAAAGTAGACATCCAGGGCTTTCCAGCAATATATAATAGTCCATACTTTGGCCAAGCTTAGACGACGCAAAAGGGCATTGAACGCCAGTTCTATGCTGCAGTCTGGAGTTAAACGCTAGAAACATGTCACGAACCAGAGTTGAACGCCAAAAAGACGTTACAACTTGGCGTTCAACTCCAAAAGGAGCCTCTGCACGTGGAAAGCTAAAGCTCAGCCCAAGGACACACCAAAGTGGGCCCTGGAAGTGGATTTCTGCATTTAAACTTAATTTTGTAAACCCCAGTAACTAGTTTAGTATAAATAGGACTTTTTACTATTGTATTAGACATCTTGGGACGTCTAGTTCTTAGATCATGGGGGCTGGCCATTCGGTCATGCCTGAACCTTTCACTTATGTATTTTTCGACGGTAGAGTTTCTACACTCCATAGATTAAGGTGTGGAGCTCTGCTGTTCCTCATGAATTAATGCAAAGTACTACTGTTTTCCTATTCAATTCAACTTATTCCGCTTCTAAGATATTCATTCGTGCTTCAATATGAATGTGATGAACGTGACAATCATCATCATTCCCCCACGAACGTGTGCTTGACAACCACTTCTGTTCCACCTTAGATTGAATGATTATCTCTTGGATCTCTTAATCAGAATCTTCGTGGTGTAAGCTAGATTGATGGCGGCATTCATGAGAATCCGGAAAGTCTAAACCTTGTCTGTGGTATTCCGAGTAGGATTCTAGGATTGAATGACTGTGACGAACTTCAAACTCGCGAGTGCTGGGCGTAGTGACAAACGCAAAAGGAGGGTGAATCCTATTCTAGTATGATCAAGAACCTCAGATGATTAGCCGTGCTGTGACAGAGCATTTGGACCATTTTCACAAGAGGATAGGATGCAGCCATTGACCACGGTGATGCCTCCAGATGATTAGCCATGCAGTGACTACGCATTGGATCATTTTCACAGAGAGGATGAAAAGTAGCCATTGACAATGGTGATGTCCTTACATAAAGCCAGCCAAAGAAAGGAGTAGGACTGATTGGATGCAGACAGCAGGAAAGCAGAAGTTCAGAGGGACGAAAGCATCTCTATACCTTTATCTGAAATTCTCACCAATGATATACATAAGTATTTCTATTTTTATTTTCTGTCTATTTATTATTTATTTTCGAAAACTCCATAATCAATTATTATCCGCCTGACTGAGATTTACAAGATAACCATAGCTTCCTTCATACCAACAATCTCCGTGGGATCGACCCTTACTCACGTAAGGTTTTATTACTTGGACGACCCAGTGCACTTGCTGGTTAGTTGTATCGAAGTTGTGAATGAAAAACAATTTATTAAGACGTGCGTACAGAGTTTTTGGCACCGTTGCCTGAGATCACACTTTCGTGCACCACTCCTACGGTTTTTTTTCCAGTTTTTTTTTTACATTGTTCTGACCCTCGTTCTTTAAATGACACTATCCCGAGGAAGACACCTAAAGGCGAGCCGTAATGGCCTCATCTTCGACAGCCTCCTCTAGTTTTTTTTTTGGGTTTTTTTTCGGTTTTTTTTTACGTTGTGCTGACCCTCGTTCTTTAAATGATGCTATCATGAGGAGGACACCTAAAGGCGAGCCGTAATGGCCTCATCTTCGGCAGGCTCCACCGGTTTTTTTCTGGTTTTTTTTTTACGTTGTGCTGACCCTCGTTCTTTAAATGACGCTATCCCGAGGAGGACACCTAAAGGCGAGCCATAATGACCTCATCTTCGGCAGGCTCCTCCAGTTTTTTTTCAGGTTTTTTTTTTGTACGTTGTGCTGACCCTCGTTCTTTAAATGACGCTATCCCGAGGAGGGCACCTAAAGGCGAGCCGTAATCGACTCATCTTCAGCAGGCTCCTCCGGTTTTTTTCTGGTTTTTTTTTTACGTTGTGCTGACCCTCGTTCTTTAAATGACACTATCCCGAGGAGGACATCTAAAGGCGAGCCGTAATGGCCTCATCTTCGGCAGGCTCCTCCGGTTTTTTATTTACCGGGTTTTTTTTCGTACGTTGTGCTGACCCTCGTTCTTTAAATGACGTTATCCTGAGGAGGACACCTAAAGGTGAGCCGTAATCGACTCATCTTTAGCAAGCTCCTCCGCTTTTTTCTTTTTACGTTGTGCTGACCCTCGTTCTTTAAATGATGCTATCCTGAGGAGGACTCCTAAAGGTGAGCCGTAATCGCCTCATCTTCGACAAGCTCCTCCGGTTTTTTTTCCAATTTTTTTTACGTTGTTCTGACCCTCATTTTTTAAACGACGCTATCCCGAGGAAGACACCTAAAGGCGAGCCGTAATGGCCTCATCTTCGGCAGGCTCCTCCGTTTTTTTTTTTTTTGGGTTTTTTGCCGATTTTTTTTTAGGTTGTTCTGACCCTCGTTCTTTAAATGACGCTATCCCGAAGAGGACACCTAAAGGCGAGCCGTAATGGCCTAATCTTCGGCAGGATCCTCCATTTTTTTTCGGGTTTTTTTTAACGTTGTGCTGACCCTCGTTCTTTAAATGACGCTATCGTGAGGAGGACACCTAGAGGCGAGCCGTAATCGCCTCATCTTCAGCAGGCTCCTCCGGTTTTTTCCGGTTTTTTCCTTTTTTTATAAGTTATGCTGACCCTCGTTCTTTAAATGACGCTATCCCCAGGAAGATACCTAAAGGCAAGCCGTAATGGCCTCATCTTCAGCAGGCTCCTTTATTTTTTTTTTCGGTTTTTTTGGGTTTTTTTTTACGTTGTGCTGACCCTCGTTCTTTAAATGATGCTATCCCGAGGAGGACACCTAAAGGCGAGCCGTAATGGCCTCATCTTCGGCGGGCTCTCCCGGTTTTTTTTTCCGGTTTTTTTTTGTACGTTGTGCTAACCCTCGTTCTTTAAAAGACGCTATCCCGTGGAGGACACCTAAAGGCGAGCCGTAATCGACCCGTCTTCAGCAGGCTCCTCCGTTTTTTTTTTCTTACGTTGTGCTGACCCTCGTTCTTTAAATGATGCTATCCCGAGGAGGACACCTAAAGGCGAGCCGTAATCGCCTCATCTTCGACAGGCTCCTCCGGTTTTTTTTTTAGGTTTTTTTCTGATTTTTTTTTACGTTGTTCTAACCCTTGTTCTTTAAATGACGCTATCCCAAGGAGGACACCCAAAGGCGAGCCGTAATGGCCTAATCTTCAACAGGATCCTCCATTTTTTTTTCGGGTTTTTTTTAACGTTGTGCTGACCCTCGTTCATTAAATGACGCTATCGTGAGGAGGACACCTAGAGGCGAGCCGTAATCGCCTCATCTTCAACAGGCTCCTCCGTGGTTTTTTCCTTTTTTTTATACGTTATGGTGGCCCTCGTTCTTTAAATGACGCTGTCCCGAGGAGGATACCTAAAGGCAAGCCGAAATGGACTCATCTTCAGCAGGCTCCTCTATTTTTTTTCCGGTTTTTTCCGTTTTTTTTTACGTTGTGCTGACCCTCGTTCTTTAAATGACGCTATCCCGAGGAAGACACCGAAAGGCGAGACGTAATAGCCTCATCTTCGGCAGGCTCCTCTGATTTTTTCCGGTTTTTCCTTTTTTTTATACGTTATGCTGACCCTCGTTCTTTAAATGACGCTATCCCAAGGAAGATACCTAAAGACAAGCCGTAATGGCCTCATCTTCAGCAGGCTCCTCTATTTTTTTTTTCAGTTTTTTTGGGTTTTTTTTTACGTTGTGCTGACCTTCATTCTTTAAATGATGCTATCCCGAGGAGGACACCTAAAGGCGAGCCGTAATGGCCTCATCTTCGGCAGGCTCTCCCGGTTTTTTTTTTCCGGTTTTTTTTACGTTGTGCTGACCCTCGTTGTTTAAAAGACGCTATCCCGAGGAGGACACCTATAGGCGAGCCATAATGGACTCATCTTCGGCAGGCTCCTCCGGTTTTTTTTTTTACCGGGTTTTTTTTTGTACGTTGTGCTGACCCTCGTTCTTTAAATGACGCTATCCTGAGGAGGACACCTAAAGGCGAGCCGTAATCGACTCATCATCAGCAGGCTCCTCCATTTTTTTTTCTTACGTTGTGCTGACCCTTATTCTTTAAAAGATGCTATCCCAAAGAGGACACCTAAAGGCGAGCCGTAATCGCCTCATCTTCGGCAGGCTCCTCCGGTTTTTTTTTAGGTTTTTTTCGGGTTTTTTTTAACATTGTGCTGACCCTCGTTCTTTAAATGACGCTATCGTGAGGAGGACACCTAGAGGTGAGCCGTAATCGCCTCATCTTCAGCAGGCTCCTCCGTGGTTTTTTCCTTTTTTTTTATACGTTATGGTGACCCTCGATCTTTAAATGACGCTATCCCGAGTAGGATACCTAAAGGCAAGCCGAAATGGACTCATCTACAGCAGGCTCCTCTATTTTTTTCCGGTTTTTTCCATTTTTTTTACGTTGTGCTGACCCTCGGTCTTTAAATGACGCTATCCCGAGGAAGACACCGAAAGGCGAGCCGTAATGGCCTCATCTTCAGCAGGCTCCTCCGGTTTTTTTATCGGGTTTTTTTTGTACGTTGGCTGACCCTCGTTCTTTAATTGACGCTATCCCAAGGAGGACACCTAAAGGCGAGCCGTAGTGGCCTCATCTTCGACAGGCTCCTCTGATTTTTTTTTTGGTTTTTTTCCGGTTTTTTTTTTTTACGTTGTGCTGACCCTCGTTCTTTAAATGACGCTATCCGGAGGAGGACACCAAAAGGCGAGCCGTAATGGCGTCATCTTCGGCAGGCTCCACCATTTTTTTTACCGATTTTTTTTTTACGTTGTGCTGACCCTCGTTCATAAAATTACGCTATCCTGAGGAGAACAACTAAAGGCGAGCCGTAATCGCCTCATCTTTAGCAGGCTCCTCCGTTTTTCCTTTTTTACGTTGTGCTGATCCTCGTTCTTTAAATGATGCTATCTCGAGGTGGACACCTAAAGGCGAGCCATAATGGCCTCATCTTCGGCAGGCTCCTCCGGTTTTTTTCTGGTTTTTTGTTTACGTTGTGCTGACCCTCGTTCTTTAAATGACGCAATCCCGAGGAGGACACCTAAAGGCGAGCTGTAATGGCCTCATCTTCGGCAGGCTCCTCCGGTTTTTTTTTACCGGGTTTTTTTTTACGTTAGCTGACCCTCGTTCTTTAATTGACGCTATCCCAAGGAGGACACCTAAAAGCGAGCCGTAATGGCCTCATCTTCGGAAGGCTCCTTCGATTTTTTTCGGTTTTTTCCGTTTTTTTTTTACGTTGTGCTGACCCTCGTTCTTTAAATGACGCTATCCCGAGGAGGACACCAAAAGGCGAGCCGTAATGGCGTCATCTTCGGCAGGCTCCACCATTTTTTTTACCGATTTTTTTTTTACGTTGTGCTGACCCTCGTTCATAAAATTACGCTATCCTGAGGAGAACAACTAAAGGCGAGCCGTAATCGCCTCATCTTTAGCAGGCTCCTCCGTTTTTCCTTTTTTACGTTGTGCTGACCCTCGTTCTTTAAATGATGCTATCTCGAGGTGGACACCTAAAGGCGAGCCATAATGGCCTCATCTTCGGCAGGCTCCTCCGGTTTTTTTCTGGTTTTTTGTTTACGTTGTGCTGACCCTCGTTCTTTAAATGACGCAATCCCGAGGAGGACACCTAAAGGCGAGCTGTAATGGCCTCATCTTCGGCAGGCTCCTCCGGTTTTTTTTTACCGGGTTTTTTTTTACGTTAGCTGACCCTCGTTCTTTAATTGACGCTATCCCAAGGAGGACACCTAAAAGCGAGCCGTAATGGCCTCATCTTCGGAAGGCTCCTTCGATTTTTTTCGGTTTTTTCCGTTATTTTTTTACGTTGTGCTGACCCTCGTTCTTTAAATGACGCTATCCGGAGGAGGACACCAAAAGGCGAGCCGTAATGGCGTCATCTTCGGCAGGCTCCACCATTTTTTTTACCGATTTTTTTTTTTACGTTGTGCTGACCCTCGTTCATAAAATTATGCTATCCTGAGGAGAACAACTAAAGGCGAGCCGTAATCGCCTCATCTTTAGCAGGCTCCTCCGTTTTTCCTTTTTTACGTTGTGCTGATCCTCGTTCTTTAAATGATGCTATCTCGAGGTGGACACCTAAAGGCGAGCCATAATGGCCTCATCTTCGGCAGGCTCCTCCGGTTTTTTTCTGGTTTTTTGTTTACGTTGTGCTGACCCTCGTTCTTTAAATGACGCAATCCCGAGGAGGACACCTAAAGGCGAGCTGTAATGGCCTCATCTTCGGCAGGCTCCTCCGGTTTTTTTTTACCGGGTTTTTTTTTACGTTAGCTGACCCTCGTTCTTTAATTGACGCTATCCCAAGGAGGACACCTAAAAGCGAGCCGTAATGGCCTCATCTTCGGAAGGCTCCTTCGATTTTTTTCGGTTTTTTCCGTTTTTTTTTTACGTTGTGCTGACCCTCGTTCTTTAAATGACGCTATCCCGAGGAGGACACCAAAAGGCGAGCCGTAATGGCGTCATCTTCGGCAGGCTCCACCATTTTTTTTACCGATTTTTTTTTTACGTTGTGCTGACCCTCGTTCTTAAAATTACGCTATCCTGAGGAGGACAACTAAAGGCGAGCCGTAATCGCCTCATCTTCAGCAGGCTCCTCCATTTTTCTTTTTTTACGTTGTGCTGACCCTCGTTCTTTAAATGATGCTATCCCGAGGTGGACACCTAAAGGCGAGCCATAATGGCCTCATCTTTGGCAGGCTCCTCCGGTTTTTTCTGGTTTTTTGTTTACGTTGTGCTGACCCTCGTTCTTTAAATGACGCAATCCCGAGGAGGACGCCTAAAGGCGAGCTGTAATGGCCTCATCTTCGGCAGGCTCCTCCGGTTTTTTTTCTGGTTTTTTTTTTACGTTGTGCTGACCCTCGTTCTTTAAATGACACTATCCCGAGGAGGACACCTAAAGGCGAGCCGTAATGGCCTCATCTTCGCCAGGCTCCTCCGATTTTTTTCTGGTTTTTTTTTTACGTTGTGCTGACCCTCGTTCTTTAAATGTCGCTATCCCGAGGAGGACACCTAAAGGCGAGCCGTAATGGCCTCATCTTCGGCAGGCTCCTCCGGTTTTTTTTCTGGTTTTTTTTTTTTTACGTTGTGCTGACCCTTGTTCTTTAAATGACACTATCCCGAGGATGACACCTAAAGGCGAGCCGTAATGGCCTCGTCTTCGGCAGGCTCCTCCGCTTTTTTCTTGGGGTTTTTTTTCGGTTATTTTTTTACGTTGTGCTAACCCTCGTTCTTTAAATGATGCTATCATGAGGAGGACACCTAAAGGCGAGCCGTAATGGCCTCATCTTCGGCAGGCTCCTCTGGTTTTTTTCTGGTTTTTTTTTTACGTTGTGCTGACCCTCGTTCTTTAAATGACGCTATCCCGAGGAGGACACCTAAAGGCGAGTCGTAATGGCCTCATCTTCTGCAAGCTCCTCCGATTTTTTTTCTGGTTTTTTTTTTACGTTGTGCTGACTCTCGTTCTTTAAATGACACTATCCCGAGGATGACACCTAAAGGCGAGCCGTAATGGCCTCATCTTCGGCAGGCTCCTCCGGTTTTTTTCTGGTTTTTTTTTTACGTTGTGCTGACCCTCGTTCTTTAAATGACGCTATCCCGAGGAGGACATCTAAAGGCGAGTCGTAATGGCCTCATCTTCGGCAGGCTCCTCCGGTTTTTTTCTGGTTTTTTTTTTACGTTGTGCTGACCCTCGTTCTTTAAATGATGCTATCCCGAGGAGGACATCTAAAGGCGAGTCGTAATGGCCTCATCTTCGGTAGGCTCCTCCGGTTTTTTATTTACCGGGTTTTTTTTCGTACGTTGTGCTGACCCTCGTTCTTTAAATGACGCTATCCCGTGGAGGACACCTAAAGGCGAGCCGTAATCGACTCATCTTCAGCAGGCTCCTCCGTTTTTTTTTTTACGTTGTGCTGACCCTCATTCTTTAAATGATGCTATCTCGAGGAGGACACCCAAAGGCGAGCCGTAATCGCCTCATCTTCAGCAAGCTCCTCCGGTTTTTTTTCCAGTTTTTTTTTACGTTGTTCTGACCCTCGTTTTTTAAATGACGCTATCCCGAGGAAGACACCTAAAGGCGAGCCATAATGGCCTCATCTTCGGCAGGCTCCTCCAGTTTTTTCTGGTTTTTTTTACGTTGTGCTGACCCTCGCTCTTTAAATGACGCTATCCCGAGGAGGACACCTAAAGGCGAGCCGTAATGGCCTCATCTTCAGCAGGCTCCTCCGGTTTTTTTTCTGGGTTTTTTTTTTGTACGTTGTGCTGACCCTCGTTCTTTAAATGACGCTATCCTGAGGAGGACACCTAAAGGTGAGCCGTAATCGACTCATCTTTAGCAGGCTCCTCCGCTTTTTTTTTTTACGTTGTGCTGACCCTCGTTCTTTAAATGATGCTATCCTGAGGAGGACTCCTAAAGGTGAGCCGTAATCGCCTCATCTTCGACAAGCTCCTCCGGTTTTTTTTCCAATTTTTTTTACGTTGTTCTGACCCTCATTTTTTAAATGACGCTATCCTGAGGAAGACATCTAAAGCCGAGCCGTAATGGCCTCATCTTCGGCAGGCTCCTCCATTTTTTTTTGGGTTTTTTGCCGATTTTTTTTTTAGGTTGTTCTGACCCTCGTTCTTTAAATGACGCTATCCCGAGGAGGACACCTAAAGGCGAGCCGTAATGGCCTAATCTTCGGCAGGATCCTCCATTTTTTTTCGGGTTTTTTTTAACGTTGTGCTGACCCTCGTTCTTTAAATGACGCTATCGTGAGGAGGACACCTAGAGGCGAGCCGTAATCGCCTCATCTTCAGCAGGCTTTTCCGTTATTTTCCGGTTTTTTCCTTTTTTTTATACGTTATGCTGACCCTCGTTCTTTAAATGACGCTATCCCGAGGAGGACACCTAAAGGCGAGCCGTAATCGACTCGTCTTCAGCAGGCTCCTCCATTTTTTTTCTCTTACGTTTTGCTGACCCTCGTTCTTTAAATGATGCTATCCCGAGGAGGACACCTAAAGGCGAGCCGTAATCGCCTCATCTTCGACAGGCTCCTGCAGTTTTTTTTTAGGTTTTTTTCGGGTTTTTTTTAACATTGTGCTGACCCTCGTTCTTTAAATGACGCTATCGTGAGGAGGACACCTAGAGGCGAGCCGTAATCGCCTCATGTTCAGCAGGATCCTCCGTGGTTTTTTCCTTTTTTCTCTTACGTTTTGCTGACCCTCGTTCTTTAAATGATGCTATCCCGAGGAGGATACCTAAAGGCAAGCCGAAATGGACTCATCTTCAGCAGGCTCCTCTATTTTTTTTCCAGTTTTTTCCGTTTTTTTTTACGTTGTGCTGACCCTCGTTCTTTAAATGACGCTATCCCGAGGAAGACACCGAAAGGCGAGCCGTAATAGCCTCATCTTCGGCAGGCTCCTCTGGTTTTTTTCTGGTTTTTTTTTTACGTTGTCCTGACCCTCGTTCTTTAAATGACGCTATCCCGAGGAGGACACCTAAAGGCAAGTCGTAATGGCCTCATCTACGGCAGGCTCCTCCGGTTTTTTTTTAGTTTTTTTTTTACGTTGTGCTGACCCTCGTTCTTTAAATGACACTATCCCGAGGATTGACACCTAAAGGCGAGATGTAATAGCCTCATCTTTGGCAGGTTCCTCCGTTTTTTTTCTAGTTTTTTTTTACGTTGTGCTGACCCTCGTTCTTTAAATGAAGCTATACCGAGGAGGACACCTAAAGGCGAGCGATAATGGCGTCATCTTTGGCAGGCTCCTCCGTTTTTCCTTTTTTACGTTGTGCTGATCCTCGTTCTTTAAATGACACTATCCCGAGGATGACACCTAAAGGCGAGCCGTAATGGCCTCGTCTTCGGCAGGCTCCTCCGGTTTTTTCTTGTTGTTTTTTACATTGTGTTAACCCTCGTTCTTTAAATGATGCAATCCCGAGGAGGACACCTAAAGGCGAGCCATAATGGCCTCATCTTCGGCAGGCTCCTCCGGTTTTTTTTTACCGGGTTTTTTTTTTGTACGTTGTGTTGACCCTTGTTCTTTAAATGACGCTATCCCGAGGAGGACACCTAAAGGCGAGCCGTAATCGACTCATCTTCAGCAGGCTCCTCCGTTTTTTTTTTACGTTGTGCTGACCCTCATTCTTTAAATGATGCTATCCCGAGGAGGACACCTAAAGGCGAGCCGTAATCGCTGATGTACGGAAAACGATCCGACACAAAACTCACCGGCAAGTGCACCGGGTCACATCAAGTAATAATAACTCACGGGAGTGTGGTCGATCCCACAGGGATTGAAGGATTGAGCAACTTTAGTTTAGTGGTTGAATTAGTCAAGCAAACAAGTGTTGATTGTGTGAAATTGTGTTGACAGGAATTAAATTGCATAGAATGTAAAGGGGAGTGGGTGATTTGCATGAAATTAAAAGGAACAAAAAGAAAAAGAGCAGAATCTTAAAGAACAAGAAATGAAATGGCAGAAACTTAGAACGCAAGAAATGTAAATTGCAGAATCTTAAAGTGCAAGAAATGTAAATTGCTTGAATTATAAAAGGAATTGGGAATTGGGATTGCAGAAATTAAACAAGGAAATGTAAATTGCAACAAGCAGGAATATAAAATATGGATTCAATCAAACCGGATCTCAAATAACAATAACAATAAGCTTGGTGTAGCAACGAAACAAGGAAATTTAAATTGAAAGATGTAGATCTTAAGACCCAAGAGACTAGATAACCAAGTCTAGATCTCAATGCCTTCCTAGATCCAAATTTAGAATTCAATTGCAAGAAAAGTAAAGATCCAGCAGTAGAAGAAAAAAGTGAAATCGCAAATTCTCAATGATGCAGTAAATCAAAACAGAGAGATCTCAAGGTGAGATTGAAACAGAATTCCTTCAATTCTCAACACTCAAGACTCAAACAAAGTGTGTAGAAAAGAAAACAGAAACAACCCAGAGGAAGAGAATTCAATTCTCCTTCCCAGTAACTCTCAAATTCTAAAAGCAACTACTAAGGTGAGCTCTCTACTGCAAGTATTAAAAATTCTAAAAAGGAAGCTCCTCTAAAACTTCAAATCCTAAGCTATTTATACACTTTCTTCAAATGATCATTAAGCCTTGAATTGGGCCTTTAGCCTTGATGGAATTGGGTTGATAGTAGCCTCCGTTGATTGCTCTTGGTGTTGGGAAGAAATCCATTAGTGAATCGGGCCATGAACCATTCACGTTTGAGTCAACGTTTGAGGCAAACGTTGACTCAAACGTCCCTTGTGTGACATTATGCAGCTCGGTCAAGTTGCTGTCTTCCACGTTTGAGCCAACGTTTGAGGTCAAACGTGAGCTCAAACGTGGTTCCCCCATGCTACTCCTTTGGCCAACGTTTGGCCAACGTTTGAGGCAAACGTTGGCGCAAACGTGGCTCACTCAATGCATCAAACAGAGGTGCTCTTCTTTGCTTTTATGGCGCCAACATTTGACCTCACGTTTGAGGCAAACGTTGGCGCAAACGTTGGTTTACTCCAGGGGTGCTTCTCCTTGCTAATATGTGGCCAACGTTTGACGTCACGTTTGAGGCAAACGTTGGCTCAAACGTTGCCATGCCCAGGAGTGCTCTTTCTCTTCTCTTTGGCGGCAACGTTTGACCTCACGTTTGAGGCAAACGTTGGCGCAAACGTTGCCTTCCTTTGCTCCTTCTTCAGCCAACGTTTGCCTCAACGTTTGAGGCAAACGTTGGCGCAAACGTTGGCTCTTCTCCAGGGTGTTCTTCATCTGCTTCTCACGTTTGAGTTAACATTTGAGGCAAACGTTAGCTCAAACGTGAATCCCTCTTTTCAAGCCCATTCTTGCAACCTTCTTCCAAGCTTTATTCCACCTATCATCAACCAATAATTGCATCAAAGCTATGCTCTAATCATGAGAGTTATTCTTTTTCTTGTCATATAAGCAATTATGGCATAAAACTCATGAAAATGCATCAATTCATCCATAGTTGATTGAATCTAGGGAGACATGATATTCTACCCAATTGGCTTATTTATGGCCCAAGAAAGTGCATAAAACTAAATGAAAACAAAGGAAAAAGACTAGTGAAACTAGGCTAAGATGACTTGTCATCAATCGCCTCATCTTCGGCAAGCTCCTCCAGTTTTTTATTTATGTTGTGCTGATCCTCGTTCTTTAAATGATGCTATCTCGAGGTGGACACCTAAAGGCGAGCCATAATGGCCTCATCTTCGGCAGGCTCCTCCGGTTTTTTTCTGGTTTTTTGTTTACGTTGTGCTGACCCTCGTTCTTTAAATGACGCAATCCCGAGGAGGACACCTAAAGGCGAGCCGTAATGGCCTCATCTTCAGCAGGCTCCTCCGGTTTTTTTTCTGGGTTTTTTTTTTGTACGTTGTGCTGACCCTCGTTCTTTAAATGACGCTATCCTGAGGAGGACACCTAAAGGTGAGCCGTAATCGACTCATCTTTAGCAGGCTCCTCCGCTTTTTTTTTTACGTTGTGCTGACCCTCGTTCTTTAAATGATGCTATCCTGAGGAGGACTCCTAAAGGTGAGCCGTAATCGCCTCATCTTCGACAAGCTCCTCCGGTTTTTTTTCCAATTTTTTTTACGTTGTTCAGACCCTCATTTTTTAAATGACGCTATCCTGAGGAAGACATCTAAAGCCGAGCCGTAATGGCCTCATCTTCGGCAGGCTCCTCCATTTTTTTTTGGGTTTTTTGCCGATTTTTTTTTAGGTTGTTCTGACCCTCGTTCTTTAAATGACGCTATCCCGAGGAGGACACCTAAAGGCGAGCCGTAATGGCCTAATCTTCGGCAGGATCCTCTATTTTTTTTCGGGTTTTTTTTAACGTTGTGCTGACCCTCGTTCTTTAAATGACGCTATCGTGAGGAGGACACCTAGAGGCGAGCCGTAATCGCCTCATCTTCAGCAGGCTCCTCCGTTATTTTCCGGTTTTTTCCTTTTTTTTATACGTTATGCTGACCCTCGTTCTTTAAATGACGCTATCCCGAGGAGGACACCTAAAGGCGAGCCGTAATCGACTCGTCTTCAGCAGGCTCCTCCATTTTTTTTCTCTTACGTTTTGCTGACCCTCGTTCTTTAAATGATGCTATCCCGAGGAGGACACCTAAAGGCGAGCCGTAATCGCCTCATCTTCGACAGGCTCCTGCAGTTTTTTTTTAGGTTTTTTTCCGATTTTTTTTACGTTGTTCTAACCCTCGTTCTTTAAATGACGCTATCCCGAGGAGGACACCCAAAGGCGAGCCGTAATAGCCTAATCTTCAGCAGGATCCTCCATTTTTTTTTCGGGTTTTTTTTAACATTGTGCTGACCCTCGTTCTTTAAATGACGCTATCGTGAGGAGGACACCTAGAGGCGAGCCGTAATCGCCTCATGTTCAGCAGGCTCCTTCGTGGTTTTTTCCTTTTTTCTCTTACGTTTTGCTGACCCTCGTTCTTTAAATGATGCTATCCCGAGGAGGATACCTAAAGGCAAGCCGAAATGGACTCATCTTCAGCAGGCTCCTCTATTTTTTTTCCAGTTTTTTCCGTTTTTTTTTACGTTGTGCTGACCCTCGTTCTTTAAATGACGCTATCCCGAGGAAGACACCGAAAGGCGAGCCGTAATGGCCTCATCTACGGCAGGCTCCTCCGGTTTTTTTTTAGTTTTTTTTTTACGTTGTGCTGACCCTCGTTCTTTAAATGACACTATCCCGAGGATTGACACCTAAAGGCGAGATGTAATGGCCTCATCTTTGGCAGGTTCCTCCGTTTTTTTTCTAGTTTTTTTTTACGTTGTGCTGACCCTCGTTCTTTAAATGAAGCTATCCCGAGGAGGACACCTAAAGGTGAGCGGTAATGGCGTCATCTTTGGCAGGCTCCTCCAATTTTTTATTTACCGGGTTTTTTTTTGTACGTTGTGCTGACCCTCGTTCTTTAAATTACGCTATCCCGAGGAGGACACCTAAAGGCGAGCCGTAATCGACTCATCTTCAGAAGGCTCCTCCATTTTTTTTTACGTTGTTCTGACCCTCATTCTTTAAATGATGCTATCTCGAGGAGGACACCTAAAGACGAGTCGTAATCGCCTCATCATCGGCAAGCTCCTCTGGTTTTTTTTGCAGTTTTTTTTTTTTTACGGTGTTCTGACCCTCGTTTTTTAAATGACGCTATCCCGAGGAAGACACCTAAAGGCGAGCCATAATGGCCTCATCTTCGGCAGGCTCCTCCAGTTTTTTCTGGTTTTTTTTACGTTGTGCTGACCCTCGCTCATTAAATGACGCTATCCCGAGGAGGACACCTAAAGGCGAGCCGTAATGGCCTCATCTTCGGCAAGCTACTCCGGTTTTTTTTTACCGGGTTTTTTTTTGTACGTTGTGCTGACCCTCGTTCTTTAAATGATGCTATCCTGAGGAGGACACCTAAAGGCGAGCCATAATCAACTCATCTTTAGCAGGCTCCTCCGCTTTTTTTTTTTTTTTACGTTGTGCTGACCCTCGTTCTTTAAATGATGCTATCCTGAGGAGGACACCACAGGCGAGCCGTAATCGCCTCATCTTCGACAAGCTACTCCGGTTTTTTTTCCAATTTTTTTTACGTTGTTCTGACCCTCATTTTTTAAATGACGCTATCCCGAGGAAGACACCTAAAGGCGAGCCGTAATCGACTCATCTTCAGCAGGCTCCTCCGTTTTTTTTTTCTTACGTTGTGCTGACCCTCTTTCTTTAAAAGATGCTATCCCGAGGAGGACACCTAAAGGCGAGCCGTAATGGCCTAATCTTCGGCAGGATCCTCCATTTTTTTTTTCGGGTTTTTTTTAACGTTGTGCTGACCCTCGTTCTTTAAATGACACTATCCTGAGGAAGACACCGAAAGGCGAGCCGTAATGGCCTCATCTTCGGCAGGCTCCTCCGATTTTTTTTACCGGGTTTTTTTTGTACGTTGGCTGACCCTCGTTCTTTAAATGATGCTATCCCAAGGAGGACACCTAAAGCCGAGCCGTAGTGGCTTCATCTTCGACAGGCTCCTCCGATTTTTTTTCGGTTTTTTTTCGGTGTTTTTTTTACGTTGTGCTGACCCTCGTTCTTTAAATGACGCTATCCCGAGGAGGACACCAAAAGACGAGCCATAATGGCGTCATCTTCGGCAGGCTCCACCATTTTTTTTACCGATTTTTTTTTACGTTGTGCTGACCCTCGTTCTTAAAATTACGCTATCCTGAGGAGAACAACTAAAGGCGAGCCGTAATCGCGTCATTTTCAGCAGGCTCCTCCGTTTTTCCTTTTTTACGTTGTGCTGATCCTCGTTCTTTAAATGATGCTATCCCGAGGTGGACACCTAAAGGCGAGCCATAATGGCCTCATCTTCGGCAGGCTCCTCCAGTTTTTTTTTGGTTTTTTGTTTACGTTGTGCTGACCCTTGTTCTTTAAATGATGCAATCCCGAGCAGGACACCTAAAGGGGAGCTATAATGGCCTCATCTTCGGCAGGCTCCTCCAGTTTTTTTTACCGGGTTTTTTTTGTACGTTGGCTGACCATCGTTCTTTAAATGACGCTATCCCAAGGAGGACACCTAAAGGCGAGCCGTAATGGCCTCATCTTCGGAAGGCTCCTCCGATTTTTTTCGGTTTTTTTTTTACGTTGTGCTGACCCTCGTTATTTAAATGACGCTATCCCGAGGAGGACACCAAAAGGCGAGCCGTAATGGCGTCATCTTCGGCAGGCTCCACCATTTTTTTTACCGATTTTTTTTTATGTTGTGCTGACCCTCGTTCTTAAAATTACGCTATCCTGAGGAGGACAACTAAAGGCAAGCCGTAATCGGCTCATCTTCAGCAGGCTCCTCCATTTTTCTTTTTTTACGTTGTGCTGACCCTCGTTCTTTAAATGACGCAATCCCGAGGAGGACACCTAAAGGCGAGCCATAATGGCCTCATCTTCGGCAGGCTCCTCCGATTTTTTTTCTGGTTTTTTTTACGTTGTGCTGACCCTCGTTCTTTAAATGACACTATCCCGAGGAGGACACCTAAAGGCGAGCCGTAATGGCCTCATCTTCGGCAGGCTCCTCCGGTTTTTTTCTGGTTTTTTGTTTACGTTGTGCTGACCCTCGTTCTTTAAATGACGCAATCCCGAGGAGGACACCTAAAGGCGAGCTGTAACGGCCTCATCTTCGGCAGGCTCCTCTGGTTTTTTTCTGGTTTTTTTTTACGTTGTGCTGACCCTCGTTCTTTAAATGACACTATCTCGAGGAGGACACCTAAAGGCGAGCCGTAATGGCAACATCTTCGGCAGCCTCCTCAGGTTTTTTTTCGGTTTTTGTCGGTTTTTTTTATGTTGTGCTGACCCTCGTTCATTAAATGACGCATTCTTGATGAGGACACCTAAAGGTGAGCCGTAATCGCCTCATCCTCAGCAGGCTCCTCCATTTTTTTTCCGGTTTTTTCCTTTTTTTTATACGTTATACTGACCCTTGTTCTTTAAATGATGCTATCCCGAGGAGGATACCTAAAGGCGAGCCGTAATGGCCTCTTCTTCAGCAGGCTCCTCTATTTTTTTCTGGTTTTTTTCATTTTTTTTACGTTGTGCTGACCCTCGTTCTTTAAATGATGCTATCCCAAGTAGGACACCTAAAGGCGAGCCGTAATGGCCTCATCTTCGTCCGGCTCCTCCGATTTTTTTTCTAGTTTTTTTTACGTTGTGCTGACCCTCGTTCTTTAAATGACGCTATCACGAGGAGGACACCTAAAGGCGAGCCATAATGGCCTCATCTTCGGTAGGCTCCTCCAGTTTTTTTTCTGATTTTTTTTACGTTGTGCTGATCCTCGTTCTTTAAATGACACTATCCCGAGGAGGACACCTAAAGGCGAGCCGTAATGGCCTAATCTTCGGCAGGATCCTCCGTTTTTTTCGGGTTTTTTTTTAACGTTGTGCTGACCCTTGTTCTTTAAATGACCTTATCGTGAGGAGGACACCTAGAGGTGAGCCATAATCGCCTCATCTTCAGCAGGCTCCTCCATTTTTTTCGGTTTTTTCCTTTTTTTTATACGTTATGCTGACCCTCGTTCTTTAAATGACGTTATCCCGAGGAGGATACCTAAAGGTAAGCGGTAATGGCCTTATCTTCAGCAGGCTCCTCTATTTTTTTCCGGTTTTTTCCATTTTTTTTACGTTGTGCTGACTCTCGTTCTTTTAATGATGCTATCACAAGGAGGACACCTAAAGGCGATGATGCACGGAGACTTGTCGCTCAACAAATTTCCTTCGGCAAGTATACCGAATTGTCGTCAAGTAAAAACTCACAGTAGAGTGAGGTCGAATCCCACAAGGATTGATTGGTCAAGCAACTTTAATTGGAAGAATGTTCTAGTTGAGCTAAGCAGAAAGTGAGTTGAGAATTGCAGAAAATTAAATGGCGGGAAAGTAAATAGCAGAAAATAAATGACGGGAAGTAAATTGCAGAATCTTAAATGGGGAAGGGAAGTTTAGCATGAAAGTAAATGGCAATAAGTAAAGAGAATGGGTAAGATCAGAAACGGGGAATTCATTGGGCTTAGGAGATGTTGCATTCTCCGGATCAAGTTCATTTTCATCTCTTCCTCAATCAATGCATTTATTGATCTCCTTGGCAATCTTAAGTGATTGAATTCCAATTCGATGGTAATTCAATCTCTCAAATCAGATCAATAGCCAATTCCTTGGTCTAATTGCTCATGAGAAGAGATGAAGTGTGGTCACTGATTATACCACATGTATTTCCAAATCAAAGTATTGGGAGAATTATATGTCACCATATCCGCCCAAACCCCAATTTGGTCCAACATGAGAAAACATTTCTAGCATGATCTCTTCATCCCTTTTCCAAGGTTCAGAAGAGATCCAAGTATAAATAGCTTCTTTTCCAAGATAAATACTCAATTGGATGAAGATTGAAAGCTTTCTAGTAAGATCAAGAGAAAAGAAAGAAGAAGGATTATGAAAACTATTATTGATCCATCAAATTACAACAGAGCTCCCTAACCCAATAAAAGGGGTTTAGTTGTTCATAGCTCTGGGAATGGAAAGCAAAGGTGGAGAGTACATTCTAAAAGTTAAACTAGAAGTACAGAGAAAGTAAAATACAGAGAGTAATTCTAATAATGCCCCAAAAGCTCCCCTCTCTAGTTCAAAGCTACTCCTATATATACTACTCTTCTGATCTTCTAGTTGATTCTTCAAGTCTTGGATGTGGGCCTTTGGATCTTGAGTTGAAGCAGTTATCTTCTTTAGTGGGCTGAGCTTTACTTGCAGAGAAAGTGTAAAGTAGGCAGGGACTTTAGCTTAGGGCGTTAGTGGTGTTAACGTTAAGTGAAAATATGGGGTTGAGAATGTTAGTGACAATCACCTTTTTCACTAACGTTCCTAACCCAAAGTGGTCCACGTTAACTTCAACGTTAGTGGCACTAACGTGACCACTAACGTTGACCCTTGGCCCTTCGCAAACATTACTGGGGTTTACCTTTTTCAATAACATTGAGAGTATCCCTTTCTCCCTACGTTAGAGTTCACGTTAGAATAGTTAACGTGGCCTTTAACGTTGGCTTGCCAAATCTTCGAGAGCATCAGTGACACTTACCTTTGTCATTAACGCTTCAGAACGCCCCTACTTCCTACGTTAGAGTTCACGTTAACTAGGTTAGTTAACGTGACTTCTAACGTGGTATTGATAGCCATCTCCAACGTTAGTGACAAAGGTGAGTGTCACTAACGTTGGCTCATCATCCCTCTTCTCCACGTTAGCTTCCACGTTAAGCAACTAACGTGGCTCATAGTGACTCAATCCAACGTTAGTGACAAAGGTGAGTGTCACTAATGTTGGTGATTCTTGCTCCCTCCACGTTAGAGTCCATGTTAATTAGGTTAACGTGGCTTTTAACGTAGCCAATATGGGCTTAGTCCAACGTTAGTGACAAAGGTGAGTGTCACTAACATTGGCATCATCTTCTTCTTCCACGTTAGAGCTCACGTTAACTAAGTTAACGTGGCTCTTAACGTGGCCAATTGCCCCTTTTGGAACGTTAGTGGCACTTACTTTTACCACTAACGTTGGAGTTCTACTTCTCTTCCACGTTAGCTTCCACGTTAACATAGTTAACGTGGCAACTAACGTGGGCTATGATGGCTCACGAAGGCGTTATTGGCAATCACTTTTCTCATTAACGTTGCAAGCTAGCCTTCATTCCACGTTAGTGGTCACGTTAGCTAGACTAATGTGGCTGCTAACGTGGTTCTTCCTTGCTTCCTTTATCCTGAAATCAAGCAATAAAGTGCATCAAAGCTCTGATCCAAGTTATGAGACATGCATCATTCAATTTATCCTTTAATTCATGCATAATTCTCATGAAATCATGTAAAATTCACAATGTTTGCTTGAATCAAGATGTAAGTGATTATTTACACAAAACTTGCTTATTTCCTAAGAAAATGCATGAAACTACCTTAAAACCATAAAGAAAAGGTCAGTGAAACTGGCCAAAATGCCATGGCATCACAACACCAAACTTAAAGCTTTCTTATCCTTATGCAAGTACTGGAACAAGAGAATGATGAATGAAATGACAAGAGGAATGAATCATTATTGTGGAAGTCATATTCTTGGTTTTATGGGGTTTCATGCATAGCAACTTAGGTTCATTCCTTTACTGGCTTTTAGACCTTTATCATGCCTTGGAATACTTACTTGATTGCACCCTTTGAGACTTTTATTTATTGATCCCTTTGTCTTTCCAAGGTTTATTTCATCCTTAGGCTAAGTGTTCTGTGAGGGGGCGACTCTTTAAGATAAGCTTTCAGCCAACAGTCCCGAACCAGTTGGTTCAAGGTGCTAGTGTTGAAACACCCCTAAGGACTTACTCCCTCAAGTCTCTCTCCTCCATACATGCACACCACAGGCACATGGTTTGTTATTTTCTTTCCTTGAGGTCTTGGTGTCCAACACCTCTTTGGGTTACTAAATGTTCTGTAGCAAGGTTGCTCTTGATAGTGGATTTTTAGTTGATAATCCCGGGTTAGTTAACCCAAGTTACCAAGTGATGAAGCACTCCTAAGAACTTATTCATCCAAGCAAATCCTTGGTACAAGAGCACCACAGACACATCCCTCAAGATTCAAGCCCTTGGTGCCTAGCCTTATTCTTTATTAACTTTTCTTTCTTTTTTAACTCTTATTGTTCTTTTCCTTTTTCTTATTAGGATCTTATTATTTAGCTAGTCTCATGGGGTGTGTTTCAAGCATATGATTCAAGATAGATAGTTGCCTTCCCACCTTGTTGGTGAACCAACTTAGCTAAGTGATTACTACACCACAAATTTAAGGACCTACTCCACAACTTCAACATCACTCTGGTCTTTCATAACATCTCTTTTTATTGGATTTAAAAGGACAAGCATACAATAAGCAAGATGAGAATGAAAACAGGCAATTTGACTAGCAAGGATAGACCTAGGCAAAAGCAAACTTAAAGATAGAATTGAAAATTCCTAAGCTACTATGAAAGCATGTTCTATTTCATACTTTGAGAGAAGCTTTTTCTGCTTCCTCTCCATGGTTGCAGAGGGAGATCCTTGAGTTTTAAACACAAGGGAGTCCTCATTCCATTGAAGGACTATTTCACCTCTGTCAACATCAATCACAGCTCTTGCTGTGGCCAGGAAAGGTCTTCCTAGGATGATGGATTCATCCTCTTCCTTTCCAGTATCCAGGACTATGAAATCAGCAGGGATGTAAAGGCCTTCAACCTTTACTAACACGTCCTCTACTTGTCCATAAGCCTGTTTTCTTGAACTGTCTGCCATCTCTAATGAGATTTTAGCAGCTTGCACCCCATAGATTCCCAGTTTCTCTATTACAGAGAGGGGCATGAGGTTTATTCCTGAACCAAGGTCACACAGAGCCTTAAAGATCATGGTGCCTATGGTACAGGGTATTATGAACTTTCCAGGATCCTGTCTCTTCTGAGGCAATGTCAGTTGATCCAGATCACTTAGTTCATTGATGAACAAGGGAGGTTCAACTTCCCAAGTATCAATGCCAAATAATTTGGCATTCAGCTTCATGATTGCACCAAGAAACTTGGCAGTTTGCTCTTCAGTAACATCCTCATTCTCTTCAGAAGAGGAATACTCATCAGAGCTCATGAAGGGCATAAGGAGGTTCAATGGAATCTCTATGGTCTCTAGATGAGCCTCAGAGTCCTTTGGTTCCTTAGAGGGAAGCTCCTTATTGATCACTGGACGTCCCAGGAGGTCTTCCTCCTTGGGATTTGCGTCTTCCTCTCCTTCTTTGGGTTCGGCCATGGTGCTTATGTCAATGGCCTTGCACTCTCCTTTTGGGTTCTCTTCTGTATTGCTTGGGAGAGTACTAGGAGGGATTTCAGTGATCCTCTTACTCAGCTGGCCCACTTGTGCTTCCAAATTTCTAATGGAAGACCTGGTTTCATTCATGAAACTCACAGTGGCCTTAGATAGATCAGAGACTAGATTTGCTAAATTAGAAGCATTTTGTTCAGAGTTCTCTGTCTTTTGCTGAGTGGATGATGGAAAAGGTTTATTATTGTTAAACCTGTTTCTTCCACCATTATTAAAGCCTTGTTGAGGCTTTTGATCCTTCCATGAGAAATTGGGGTGATTTCTCCATGATGAGTTATAGGTGTTTCCATAAGGTTCACCGAAGTAATTTACCTCTGCTATTGCAGGGTTCTCAGGATCATAAGCTTCTTCTGCATAAGAAGCCTCTTGAGTATTGTTGGATGCAGCTTGCATTCCATGCAGACTCTGAGAGATCATATTGACTTGCTGAGTCAATATTTTATTCTGAGCCAATATGGCATTCAGAGTATCAACTTCAAGAACTCCCTTCTTCATAGGCGTCCCATTGCTCACAGGATTCCTTTCAGAAGTGTACATGAACTGGTTATTAGCAACCATGTCAATGAGTTCTTGAGCTTCTGCAGGCGTTTTCTTTAGGTGAATGGATCCACCTGCAGAAGTATCCAATGACATCTTTGATAACTCAGATAAACCATCATAAAATATATCCAGGATGGTCCATTCTGAAAGCATGTCAGAAGGACACTTTTTGGTCAGTCCTTTGTATCTCTCCCAAGCTTCATAGAGGGATTCACCTTCTTTCTGTCTGAAGGTTTGAACATCCACTCTAAGCTTGCTCAGCTTTTGGGGAGGAAAGAACTTGGCTAAGAAAGCCTTGACCAACTTATCCCAAGAGTTCAGGCTATCCTTGGGTTGAGAATCCAACCATATTCTAGCTCTGTCTCTTACAGCAAACGGGAAAAGCATGAGCCTGTAGACTTCAGGATCTACTCCATTAGTCTTAACAGTATCACAGATCTGCAAGAATTCAGTTAAGAACTGAAAAGGATCTTGAGATGGAAGTCCATGAAACTTGCAGTTCTGCTGCATCAGAGAAACTAATTGAGGTTTCAGCTCAAAGTTGTTTGCTCCAATGGCAGGAATGGAGATGCTTCTTCCATGTAAATTGGAATTAGGTGCAGTGAAGTCACCAAGCATCTTCCTTATATTATTATTATTTTCGGCTGCCATCTCCTCTTCCTGTTCGAAAATTTCTGAAAGGTTATCTCTGGATTATTGTATTTTAGCTTCTCTTAGTTTCCTTTTTAGAGTGCTTTCAGGTTCTGGATCTGCTTCCACAAGAATGTTCTTATCCTTGCTCCTGCTCATATGACAAAGAAGAGGGCACAGAAAAATAATAATAATAATAGAGATCCTTTATACCACAGTATAGGGATCCCTGTGTGAGTAGAAGAAGAGGGGGAGACAAAGAATGTAATATAATGGAAAAAATACAACTGTGAGGAGGGTTGAGATGTGAGATGAGATGTTAGTAAATGAATAAATAAATAGAATAAGATGGGAGAGAAAGAATTTTCGGAAAATATTTTTGAAAAAGAGTTAGTGATTTTTGAAAAATAGTTTTTGAAAAATGTTAGTAATTTTCGAAAATTAAGATTTAAAAATTAAAATAATTAATAAATTAAAAAGAAATTTTGAAAAAGAGGGAAGATATTTTCGAAAATTAGAGAGAGAGAGTTAGTTAGGTAGTTTTAAAAAAGTTAAGAAACAAACAAAAAGTTAGTTAGTTGAAATAAATTTTGAAAAGATAAGAAGTTAGGAGGTTAGAAAAGATATTTTGAAACCAACTTTTTGAAAAAGGTAAGATAAGAAGATATTTTAGAAATTAGTTTTGAAAAAGATTTGATTTTTAAAATCTCAATTAATGACTTGATTCATAAGAAATCACAAGATATGATTCTAGAACTTTAAAGTTTGAATCTTTCTTAACAAGCAAGTAACAAACTTCAAATTTTTGAATCAAAACATTAATTGATTATGTTATTTTTGAAAATTTGATATAAAAATAAGAAAAAGATTTTTGAAAAATATTTTTGGAATTTTCGAAAATAACTAAGAATTTTGAAAAAGATTTGATTTGTGAAAAAGATTTTGAAAAAGATAAGATTTTCAAATTGAAAATTTGATTTGACTCATAAGAAACAACTTGATTTTAAAATTTTTTGAAAAAGTCAACTCAAATTTTCGAATTTGATGAGAGAAAAAGGGAAAGATATTTTTTTGATTTTTGAATTTTTTTTTTTGAATTTTTATGATGAGAGAGGGAAACAGGAAAAATGATGCAATGCATGAAAGTTATGGATCAAAACAATGAATGCATGCAAGAATGCTATGAATGTCAAGATGAACACCAAGAACACTTTGAATGTCAAGATGAACATCATAGACACAATTTTGAAAAATTTTTAATGCAAAGAAAACATGCAAGACACCAAACTTAGAATTCTTTAATGCTTAGACACTAAGAATTCAAGAATGCATATGAAAAACACCATACAACACAAAACAAAAAATCATCAAGATCAAACAAGAAGACTTACCAAGAACAACTTGAAGATCATGAAGAACACTATGAATGCATGAAATTTTTGAAAAATGCAAGATGCACATGCAAATGACACCAAACTTATGACATGACTCATGACTCAAACAAGAAACACAAAAAATGTTTTTGATTTTTTTTTATTTTCTAATTTTTTTGGATTTTTTCGAAAATTATATGAAAAAGAAAAAATAAGGATTCCAAAATTTTTAACATGAATTCCAGGAATCTTGCATTCTTAGTCTAAAGCTTCAGTCCAGGAATTAGACATGGCTCACTAGCCAGCCAAGCTTTCAATGAAAGCTCCAGTCCAAAACACTAGACATGGCCAATGGCCAGCCAAGCTTCAGCATGTAATTCAGATATGACATGCCTGACATACCCTTCAGTCGTGTAACAGCTGATGGTTGGAAGCCTCAGTCCAAAAGAATTTAGACATGGCTTTACAGCCAGCCAGGCTTCACATGCTTCATGAAACACTAGAATTTATTCTTAAAAATTTTGAATCTAAAATTTATTTTTCGAAAACAGGTGAGAAAATTTTTGAAATATTTTTTGAAAAACTTTTGAAAATAAAATAAAAAGAAAATTACCTAATCTGAGCAACAAGATGAACCGTTAGTTGTCCAAACTCGAACAATCCCCGGCAACGGCGCCAAAAACTTGGTACGCGGAATCGTGATTATACTTTAATTATGTAAAATTCATTGCTCTTTCTTTCCCTGGAAATGGCGCCAAAAACATGATGCCAATACCATGGTTCACAACTTCGCACAACTAACCAGCAAGTGCACTGGGTCGTCCAAGTAATACCTTACGTGAGTAAGGGTCGAATCCCACGGAGATTGTTGGTATGAAGCAAGCTATGGTCACCTTGAAAATCTCAGTTAAGCAGATATAAATTGACAATGGTGTTTTCGAATAATAATTAATAGAATAGGGATAGAAATACTTATGTAATTCATTGGTGAGAATTTCAGATAAGCGAATGGAGATGCTTTCGTTCCTCTGAACCTCTGCTTTCCTGCTATCTTCATCCAATTAGTCTTACTCCTTTCCATGGCTGGCTTTATGTGATACATCACCACTGTCAATGGCTACTTTCGGTCATCTCTCGGGAAAATGATCCAATGCCCTGTCACGGCACGGCTAATCGTCTGGAGGCATCACCCTTGTCAATGGCTTCATCTTATCCTCTCAGTGAAAATGGTCAACGCACCCTGTCACGGCACAGCTATTCATCTGTCGGTTCTCGATCATGCTGGAATAGGATTTACTGTCCTTTTGCGTCTGTCACTAACGCCCCGCAATCGTGAGTTTGGAGCTCGTCACAGTCATTCATTCATTGAATCCTACACGGAATACCACAGACAAGGTTTAGACCTTCCGGATTCTCTTGAATGCCGCCATCATTCTAGCTTACACCACGAAGATTCTGGTTAGGAGATCTAAGAGATACTCATTCAGTCTAAGGTAGAACGGAAGTGGTTGTCAGGCACGCGTTCATAGGGAATGATGATGATTGTCACATTCATCACATTCAGGTTGAAGTGCGAATGAATATCTTAGAAGCGAAATAAGATGAATTGAATAGAAAACAGTAGTACTTTGCATTAATCTTTGAGGAACAGCAGAGCTCCACACCTTAATCTATGGAGTGTAGAAACTCTACCGTGAAAATACATAAGTGAAAGGTCCAGGCATGGCCGAGATGGCAGCCCCTCTGATCTAAGAACCAGGCGTCCAAAGATATCTAATACAATAGTAAAAGGTCCTATTTATAATAAACTAGCTACTAGGGTTTACAGAAGTAAGTAATTGATGCATAAATCCACTTCCGGGGCCCACTTGGTGTGTTCTTGGGCTGAGCTAGAGTGTTGCACGTGTAGAGGTCCTTTCTGGAGTTGAACGCCAGCTGTTGTGCCAGTTTGGGCGTTCAACTCTGGTTTTGGCTCCTTTTCTGGCGCTGGACGCCAGATTTGGGCAGAAAGCTGGCGTTGAACGCCAGTTTACATCGTCTATTCTTGGCCAAAGTATAGACTATTATATATTTCTAGAAAGCCCTGGATATCTACTTTCCAACGCAATTGGAAGCGCGCCATTTCGAGTTCGGTAGCTCCAGAAAATTCACTTTGAGTGCAGGGAGGTCAGAATCCAACAGCATCAGCAGTCCTTCTTCAACCTCTGAATCTGATTTCTGCTCAAGTCCCTCAATTTCAGCCAGAAAATACCTGAAATCACAGAAAAACACACAAACTCATAGTAAAGTCCAGAAATGTGAATTTAACATAAAAACTAATGAAAACATCCCTAAAAGTAACTAGATCCTACTAAAAACATACTAAAAACAATGTCAAAAAGCGTATAAATTATCCGCTCATCAGCTCCTCCGTTTTTTTTTTACGTTGAGCTGACCCTCGTTCTTTAAAAGATGCTATCCCGAGGAGGACACCTAAAGGCGAGCCGTAATGGCCTCATCTTCGCCAAGCTCCTCCGGTTTTTTTATCGTTTTTTTTTACGTTGTACTGACCCTCGTTCTTTAAATGACACTATCCAGAGGAGGACACCTAAAGGCGAGCCGTAATGGCCTCATCTTCGGCAGGCTCCTCCGATTTTTTTTTTTCCGGTTTTTTTTTAACGTTGTGCTAACCCTCGTTCTTTAAACGACACTATCCCAAGGAGGACACCTAAAGGCGAGCCGTAATGGCCTCTTCTTCGGCAGGATCCTCCATTTTTTATTCCGGTTTTTTTATTTTTTATTTTATTTTTTATTTTTTTTACGTTGTGCTGACCCTCGTTCTTTAAATGACGCTATCCCGAGGAGGACACCTAAAGGCGAGTCGTAATGGCCTCATCTTCGGCAGGATCCTCCATTTTTTTTCCGGGTTTTTTATTTTTTATTTTTTATTTTCTATTTTTTTTACGTTGTCCTGACCCTCGTTCTTTAAATGACGCTATCCCGAGGAGGACACCTAAAGGCGAGCCGTAATGGCCTCATCTTCGGCAAGATCCTCCATTTTTTTTCCGGGTTTTTTATTTTTTATTTTTTTTTACGTTGTGCTGACCCTCGTTCTTTAAATGACGCTATCCCGAAAAGGACACCTAAAGGCGAGCCGTAATGGCCTCATCTTCAGCAGGCTCCTCCGATTTTTTTTTCGGGGTTTTTTTTTTACGTTGTGCTGTCCCTCATTCTTTAAATGACGCTATCCCGAGGAATACACCTAAAGGCGAGCCGTAATCGCCTCATCTTCAGTAGGCTCCTCCGTTTTTTTTTTACGTTGAGCTGACCCTCGTTTTTTAAATGATGCTATCCCGAGGAGGACACCTAAAGGCGAGCCGTAATGGCCTCATCTTCGCCAAGCTCCTCCATTTTTTTTTTCGGTTTTTTTTACGTTGTGCTGACCCTCGTTATTTAAATGACACTATCCAGAGGAGGACACCTAAAGGCGAGCCGTAATGGCCTCATCTTCCGCAGGTTCCTCCGGCTTTTTTCTGATTTTTTTTTACGTTGGCTGACCCTCGTTCATTAAATGACACTATTCCGAGGAGGACACCTAAAGGCGAGCCGTAATGGCCTCATCTTCGGCAGGATCCTCCATTTTTTATTCTGGTTTTTTTATTTTTTATTTTTATTTTTTATTTTTTTTACGTTATGCTGACCCTCGTTCTTTAAATGATGCTATCCCGAGGAGGACACCTAAAGGCGAGCCGTAATGGCCTCATCTTCGGCAGGATCCTCTATTTTTTTTTCGGGTTTTTTTTTTATTTTTTATTTTTTATTTTTTTTACGTTGTGCTGACCCTCGTTCTTTAAATGACGCTATCCCGAGGAGGACACCTAAAGGCGAGCCGTAATGGCCTCATCTTCAGCAGGATCCTCTGTTTTTTTTTCCGGGTTTTTTATTTTTTATTTTTTTTTACGTTGTGCTGACCCTCGTTCTTTAAATGACGCTATCCCGAGCAAGACACCTAAAGGCGAGCCGTAATGGCCTCATCTTCGGCAGGATCCTCCATTTTTTTTCCGGGTTTTATATTTTTTATTTTTTATTTTTTATTTTTTTTACGTTGTGCTGACCCTCGTTCTTTAAATGACGCTATCCCGAGGAGGACACCTAAAGGCGAGCCGTAATGGCCTCATCTTCGGCAAGATCCTCCGTTTTTTTTTCTGTGTTTTTTATTTTTATTTTTTTTTTACGTTGTGCTGACCCTCGTTCTTTAAATGACGCTATCCCGAAAAGGACACCTAAAGGCGAGCCGTAATGGCCTCATCTTCAGCAGGCTCCTCCCATTTTTTTTTCGGGGTTTTTTTTTTACGTTGTGCTGTCCCTCGTTCTTTAAATGACGCTATCCCGAGGAATACACCTAAAGGCGAGCCGTCATCGCCTCATCTTCAGTAGGCTCCTCCGTTTTTTTTTTACGTTGAGCTGACCCTCGTTCTTTAAATGATGCTATACCGAGGAGGACACCTAAAGGCGAGCCCTAATGGCCACATCTTCGCCAAGCTCCTCCGTTTTTTTTTTTCGGTTTTTTTTACGTTGTGCTGACCCTCGTTATTTAAATGACACTATCCAGAGGAGGACACCTAAAGGCGAGCCGTAATGGCCTCATCTTCCGCAGGTTCCTCCGGTTTTTTTCTGATTTTTTTTTACGTTGGCTGACCCTCGTTCTTTAAATGACACTATCCCGAGGAGGACACCTAAAGGCGAGCCGTAATGGCCTCATCTTCGGTAGGATCCTCCATTTTTTTTCTGGGTTTTTTTTTATTTTTTATTTTTTTTACGTTGTGCTGACCCTCATTCTTTAAATGACGCTATCCCGAGGAGGACACCTAAAGGCGAGCCGTAATGGCCTCATCTTCGGCAGGATCCTCCGTTTTTTTTTCCGGGTTTTTTATTTTTTATTTTTTTTTACGTTGTGCTGACCCTCGTTCTTTAAATGACGCTATCCCGAGGAGGACACCTAAAGGCGAGCCGTAATGGCCTCATCTTCGGCAGGATCCTCCATTTTTTTTCCGGGTTTTATATTTTATATTTTATATTTTTTATTTTTTTTACGTTGTGCTGACCCTCGTTCTTTAAATGACGCTATCCCGAGGAGGACACCTAAAGGCGAGCCATAATGGCCTCATCTTCGGCAGGATCCTCCATTTCTTTTCCGGGTTTTATATTTTATATTTTTTATTTTTTTTACGTTGTGCTGACCCTCGTTCTTTAAATGACGCTATCCCGAGGAGGACACCTAAAGGCGAGCCGTAATGGCTTCATCTTCGGCAAGATCCTCCGTTTTTTTTTCCTGGTTTTTTATTTTTATTTTTTTTTTACGTTGTGCTGACCCTCGTTCTTTAAATGACGCTATCCCGAAAAGGACACCTAAAGGAGAGCCGTAATGGCCTCATCTTCAGCAGGCTCCTCCGATTTTTTTTTCGGGGTTTTTTTTTACGTTGTGCTGTCCCTCGTTCTTTAAATGACGCTATCCCGAGGAATACACCTAAAGGCGAGCCGTCGTCGCCTCATCTTCAGTAGGCTCCTCCATTTTTTTTTACGTTGAGCTGACCCTCGTTCTTTAAATGATGCTATACCGAGGAGGACACCTAAAGGCGAGCCGTAATGGCCTCATCTTCGCCAAGCTCCTCCGTTTTTTTTTTCGGTTTTTTTTACGTTGTGCTGACCCTCGTTATTTAAATGACACTATCCAGAGGAGGACACCTAAAGGCGAGCCGTAATGGCCTCATCTTCCGCAGGTTCCGCCGGTTTTTTTTCTGATTTTTTTTTACGTTGGCTGACCCTCGTTCTTTAAATGACACTATCCCGAGGAGGACACCTAAAGGCGAGCCGTAATGGCCTCATCTTCGGCAGGATCCTCTATTTTTTTTTCTGGGTTTTTTTTTATTTTTTATTTTTTTTACGTTGTGCTGACCCTCGTTCTTTAAATGACGCTATCCCGAGGAGGACACCTAAAGGCGAGCCGTAATGGCCTCATCTTCGGCAGGATCCTCCGTTTTTTTTTCTGGGTTTTTTATTTTTTATTTTTTTTTACGTTGTGCTGACCCTCGTTCTTTAAATGACGCTATCCCGAGGAGGACACCTAAAGGCGAGCCGTAATGGCCTCATCTTCGGCAGGATCCTCCATTTTTTTTCCGGGTTTTATATTTTTTATTTTTTATTTTTTATTTTTTTTACGTTTTGCTGACCCTCGTTCCTTAAATGATGCTATCCTGAGGAGGACACCTAAAGGCGAGCCGTAATGGCCTCATCTTCGGCAAGATCCTCCGTTTTTTTTTCCGGGTTTTTTATTTTTTATTTTTTTTACGTTGTGCTGACCCTCGTTCTTTAAATGACGCTATCCCGAAAAGGACACCTAAAGGCGAGCCGTAATTGCCTCATCTTCAGCAGGCTCCTCCGATTTTTTTTCTGGGTTTTTTTTTTACGTTGTGCTGTCCCTCGTTCTTTAAATGACGCTATCCCGAGGAATACACCTAAAGGCTAGCCGTCATCGCCTCATCTTCAGTAGGCTCCTCCGTTTTTTTTTTACGTTGAGCTGACCCTCGTTCTTTAAATGATGCTATACCGAGGAGGACACCTAAAGGCGAGCCGTAATGGCCTCATCTTCGCCAAGCTCCTCCGTTTTTTTTTCGGTTTTTTTACGTTGTGCTGACCCTCGTTATTTAAATGACACTATCCAGAGGAGGACACCTAAAGGCGAGCCGTAATGGCCTCATCTTCCGCAGGTTCCTCCGGTTTTTTTTCTGATTTTTTTTTATGTTGGCTGACCCTCGTTCTTTAAATGACACTATCCCGAGGAGGACACCTAAAGGCGAGCCGTAATGGCCTCATCTTCGGCAGGATCCTCCATTTTTTTTTCTGAGTTTTTTTTTATTTTTTATTTTTTTTACGTTGTGCTGACCCTCGTTCTTTAAATGACGCTATCCCGAGGAGGACACCTAAAGGCGAGCCGTAATGGCCTCATCTTCGGCAGGATCCTCCGTTTTTTTTTTCCGAGTTTTTTATTTTTTATTTTTTTTTTACGTTGTGCTGACCCTCGTTCTTTAAATGACGCTATCCCGAGGAGGACACCTAAAGGCGAGCCGTAATGGCCTCATCCTCGGCAGGCTCCTCTGGTTTTTTTCAATTTTTTTAGGTTTTTTTCTGGATTTTTTTTTAACGTTGTTCTGACCCTCCTTCTTTAATTGACGCTATCCCGAGGAGGACACCAAAAGGCGAGCCGTAATGGCCTCATCTTCGGCAAGATCCTTCGGTTTTTTGTACTATTTTTTTTTACGTTGTTCTGACCCTCGTTCTTTAAATGACGCTATCCGAAGGAGGACACCTAAAGGCGAGCCGTAATGGCCTCATTTTTGGCAGGCTCCTCCATTTTTTATTCCGGTTTTTTTATTTTTTATTTTTTTTATTTTTTTTACGTTGTGCTGACCCTCGTTCTTTAAATGATGCTATCCCGAGGAGGACACCTAAAGGCGAGCCGTAATGGCCTCATCTTCGGCAGGATCCTCCATTTTTTTTTTTGCGTTTTTTTTTTTTATTTTTTTTACGTTGTGCTGACCCTCGTTCTTTAAATGACGCTATCCTGAGGAGGACACCTAAAGGCGAGCCGTAATGGCCTCATCTTCGGCAGGATCCTCCGTTTTTTTTTCCGGGTTTTTTATTTTTTATTTTTATTTACGTTGTGCTGACCCTCGTTCTTTAAATGACGCTATCCCGAGGAGGACACCTAAAGGCGAGCCGTAATGGCCTCATCCTCGGCAGGCTCCTTTGGTTTTTTTCAGTTTTTTTTTGGTTTTTTTTCTGGTTTTTTTTTTAACGTTGTTCTGACCCTCCTTCTTTAATTGACGCTATCCCGAGGTGGACACCAAAAGGCGAGCCGTAATGGCCTCATCTTCGGCAAGATCCTTCGGTTTTTTGTACTATTTTTTTTTTACGTTGTTTTGACCCTCGTTCTTTAAATGACGCTATCCGAAGGAGGACACCTAAAGGCGAGCCGTAACGGCCTCATTTTCGGCAGGCTCCTCCGGATTTTTTTTCGGTTGTTTTTTCGATTTTTTTTTACGTTGTTCTAACACTCGTTCTTTAAATGACGCTATCCCAAGGAAGACACCCAAAGGCGAGCCGTAACGGCCTCATCTTCGGCAGGCTCCTCCTTTTTTTTTTCCGGTTTTTTTTTAACGTTGTGCTGACCCTCGTTCTTTAAATGACGCTATTCTGAGGAGGACACCTAAAGGCGAGCCGTAATGGCCTCATCTTCGGCCGGCTCCTCATGTTTTTTTCCATTTTTTTTTTCAATTTTTTTTCGTTCTGCTGACTCTCGTTCTTTAAATGACGCTATCCCGAGGAGGACACCTAAAGGCGAGCCGTAATGGCCTCATCTTCAACAGGCTCCTCCGATTTTTTTTCGGGGTTTTTTTTTTACGTTGTGCTGACCCTCGTTCTTTAAATGGCGCTATCCCGAGGAGGACACCTATAGGCGAGCCGTAATCGCCTCATCTTCAGCAGGCTCCTCCGTTTTTTTTTTTACGTTGAGCTGACCCTCGTTCTTTAAATGATGCTATCCCGAGGAGGACACCTAAAGGCGAGCTGTAATGGCCTCATCTTTGGCAAGCTCGTTCGGTTTTTTTTTTCCGGGTTTTTTTACGTTGTTCTGACCCTCGTTCTTTAAATGACGCTATCCGAAGGACGACACCTAAAGGCGAGCCGTAATGGCCTCATCCTCGGCAGGCTCCTCCGGTTTTTTTTCGGTTTTTCTTTTTGGTTTTTTTTTTAACGTTGTTCTGACCCTCGTTCTTTAAAGGACGATATCCCAAGGAGGACACCTAAAGGCGAGCCGTAATGGCCTCATCTTTAGCAGGCTCCTCGTTTTTTCCAGTTTTTTCTATTTTTTTTTACATTGTGCTGACCCTCGTTCTTTAAATGATGCTATCCTGAGGTGCACACCTAAAGGCGAGCCGTAACGGCCTCATCTTCGGCAGGCTCCTCCGATTTTTTTTCCGGTTTTTTTTACGTTGTGCTGACCCTCGTTCTTTTAATGACGCTATCCCGAGGAGGACACCTAAAAGCGAGTCGTAATGGCCTCATCTTCAGCCGGCTCCTCAAGTTTTTTTCCGTTTTTTTTTTTCGATTTTTTTCGTTGTGCTGACTCTCGTTCTTTAAATGACGCTATCCCGAGGAGGACACCTAAAGGCGAGCCGTAATGGCCTCATCTTCAACAGGCTCCTCCGATTTTTTTTCGGGGTTTTTTTTTTACGTTGTGCTGACCCTCGTTCTTTAAATGGCGCTATCCCGAGGAGGACACCTAAAGGCGAGCCGTAATCGCCTCATCTTCAGCAGGCTCCTCCGTCTTTTTTTTTTACGTTGAGCTGACCCTCGTTCTTTAAATGATGCTATCCCGAGGAGGACACCTAAAGGCGAGCCGTAATGGCCTCATCTTTGGCAAGCTCGTTCGGTTTTTTTTTTTCCGGTTTTTTTTACGTTGTTCTGACCCTCGTTCTTTAAATGACGCTATCCGATGGAGGACACCTAAAGGCGAGCCGTAATGGCCTCATCCTCGGCAGGCTCCTCCGGTTTTTTTTTGGTTTTTCTGTTTGGTTTTTTTTAACGTTGTTCTGACTCTCGTTCTTTAAAGGACGATATTTCGAGGAGGACACCTAAAGGCGAGCCGTAACGGCCTCATCTTCGGCAGGATCCTTCGTTTTTTTTTCTGGGTTTTTTATTTTTTAGTTTTTATTTTTTATTTTTTTACGATGTGCTGACCCTCGTTCTTTAAATGACACTATCCTGAGGTGGACACCGAAAGCCGAGCCATAATGGCCTTATCTTCGGCAAGCTCCTCTGGTTTTTTTTTACCGGGTTTTTTTTGTACGTTGTGCTGACCCTCGTTCTTTATATGATGCTATCCCGAGGAGGACACCTAATGGCGAGCCGTAATGGCCTCATCTTCGGCAGGCTCCTCCGATTTTTTTTTTTTTGGTTTTTTTCCGGTTTTCTTTACGTTGTGTTGACCCTCGTTCTTTAAATGACGCTATCTCGAGGAGGACACCTAAAGGCGAGCCGTAATGGCCTCATCTTCAGCAGGCTGCTCCGTTTTTTTTTTTCCGGTTTTTTCCTTTTTTTTATACGTTATGCTGACCCTCGTTCTTTAAATGACGCTATCCCAAGGAGGATACCTAAAGGCGAGCCGTAATGGCCTCATCTTCAGCAGGCTCCTCTTTTTTTTCTAGTTTTTTCTATTTCTTTTTACGTTGTGCTGACCCTTATTCTTTAAATGATGCTATCCCGAGGTGCACACCTAAAGGCGAGCCGTAATGGCCTCATCTTCTGCAGGCTCCTCCGTTTTTTTCCGTTTTTTTTTTCGATTTTTTTTTCGTTGTGCTGCCCCTCGTTCTTTAAATCATGCTATCCCGAGGAGGACACCTAAATGCGAGCCGTAATGGCCTCATCTTGGGCAGGCTCCTCCGATTTTTTTTTTTGGGTTTTTTTCAGGTTTTTTTTTTTTATCGTTGTGCTGACCCTCGTTCTTTAAATGACGCTATCCCGAGGAGGACACCTAAAGGCAAGCCGTAATAGCCTCATCTTCGGCAGGATCCTTCTTTTTTTTTCTGGGTTTTTTATTTTTTATTTTTTATTTTTTTTACGATGTGATGACACTCGTTCTTTAAAAGACGCTATCCTGAGGTGGACACCTAAAGCCGAGCCGTAATGGCCTCATCTTCGGCAAGCTCCTCCGGTTTTTTTTACCGGGTTTTTTTTTGTACGTTGTTGATGACAAGTCATCTTAGCCTAGTTTCACTAGCCTTTTTCTTTTGTTTTCAATTGAATTATGCACTTTCTTGAGCCAAAAGCAAGCCAATTGGGTAGATTTTCATGTTTCCTTTGATTTAATCAACCATGTATGAATTCATGCTATTTCATGAGGTTTTATGCTATAATTGTCATATATTATGAAAGAATGAATATCTCATGATTTTGAGCATAGCTTTGATGTGTTTGGTTGATTAATGATAGGTGAAGAAAGCTTGGAGAAAGGTTGATGCAAGAAGGAATGGCTAGGAGGAATGACTTGAGTCTTGGATAAATTATGAACCAGGAAGCAAAAGCTGGAGCAAAAGTTAGCCCCTAACTTTTTGGCTAACTTTTGGCATGAAAAACACTCCCTGGATGCACCAAAAGTTTGCGCCAACGTTAGCCCCTAACTTTTTGGCTAACGTTGGCGCTTGAAAAACTTCCTGGGCTAGCAAAAGTTTGCGCCAACGTTAGCCCCTAACTTTCTGGCTAACGTTGGCGCCATGAATAACTAAGGGGAGGCCAACGTTGGAGCAAAAGTTAGACCCCTAACTTTTGCCCCAACGTTGGTATCAGCAAAACAAGGGTGCTGATGTGAAAAGTTGGAGCAAAAGTTAGACCCTAACTTTTACTCCAACTTTCACTCAAGCTTTCATGATTCCAACCCGGTTCAATTCGGTTCTTTTCCAAACTCCAAGAGCAATCAACCAAGGCCTCTCTCAACCCAATTCCACCAAGAGCAAAGGCCCAATTGAAGGCTTGAAGACCATTTGAAGAAAGTGTATAAATAGATTAGAATTTAAGTTTTAGAGGAGCTTTTCTTTGGAGTTTTCATAGAGAGTTTTTGGAAAGCTTTTGGTGTTGAGTGAATTTTAATTTCTAAGTCTCGGGGAAGGAGAATTGAATTCCCTTGATGACATGTCACCATGTCATGTTTTTCTTTGCTTTTTCCTTTGGTTTCAATAGGTTTTATGCACTTTCTTGAGCCATAAGCAAGCCAATTGGGTAGATTTTCATGCTTTCTTTGATTTAATCAACCATGTATGAATTAATGCAATTTCATGAGGTTTTATGCTATATTTGTTGAATATTATGAAAGAATGAATATCTCATGATTTTGAGCATAGCTTTGATGTGTTTGGTTGATTAATGATAGGTGAAAAAAGCTTGGAGAAAGGTTGAAGCAAGAAGGAATGGCTAGGAGTAAGAGAGGAAAAAAAGTTTGAGCAAAAGTTTGCCTCAAACTTTAGCTCAAACTTTTGGAATCATTGAAAATGAACCAGGGAGCAAAAAGTTTGACCAAAAGTTTGCCTCAAACTTTTGGGCAAACTTTTGGGTGAAAAGTTTGAGCCAACGTTAGCCCCTAACTTTTTGGCTAACGTTGGCATGAAAATCAACACCCTGGGCACCAAAAGTTTGCGCCAACGTTAGCCCCTAACTTTTTGGCTAACGTTGGCGCATGAAAAACACACCCTGGGAGCAAAAAGTTTGCGCCAACGTTAGCCTCTAACTTTTGGGCTAACGTTGGCGCCACACACCACAACAGCTTGAAGGGGTATACTTCCAACAAGAATAACTTGAGCTACAGAGCTCCAAATGAGGTGATTCAAGAAGCATTGGAAAGTAGGAATCAAGAGTTTTCCAAGCAAATATGGCACTGCATGGTGGACACTAAAACTGAGGGAGAAAACTACCCTGCAATGTGCATAAACGAACATGGTGGCAACCTGCAGTGAGGCCAACTGACCTCTGCACCTTCAACGGAGTATAACTCGAGCTGTAGAGCTCCAATTGATGCGCTTCCAATGGCAATGGAAAGTAGACATTCAGGGCTTTCCAAAAATGTATAATAGTATGGGGTGGACAATACTTTTGAGCCTCCAGAACTGGCGTTTTCGCCAACATTTGAGGCAAACTTTACCTCAAATGCTGCACACCAAAGCCAGCGACCATGCCCTCTTCAAATGATCATAACTTGAGTTGTAGATGTCCAATTGAAGTGATTCTAAGTGGGTTAGAAAGCTAGCATTCAGAGATTTCCAACCATATATGATAGTCTATATTGGGCATAAAATTGGCAACATGACAATAGGACAAAGTTGCCGCCATAAATGTGCATAAGGGAGGCCAACGTTGGAGCAAAAGTTAGACCCCAAACTTTTGCCCCAACGTTGGTAGCAGCTGGATATGGGTGCTGATATGAAAAGTTTGGGTAAAAGTTTGCCTCAAACTTTTACTCAAACTTTTACTCAAACTTTTGCAAACTCAACCCGGTTCAATTCGGTTCCTCTTCAAACTCCAAGAGCAATCAACCAAGGCCTTTATCAACCCAATTCCATCAAGAGCAAGGGCCCAATTAACACCACTCAAAGGCACAAGAGATAGTTAGAATAGAAATTTCATTTTAATTGTAATTTGTTTTGAATTTCATTTTCATTTTGTAAAAATGCCTATAAATAGGCATCTGTTTCATATTTGTAGGGAGGCTGGCTCCATTAGGGAGCACGAGGATTCGAGAGCTCTCTTTAATTTTCTTTTCTTTGTTTTTGAGTCTTGGGTGGAGAATTGAAGGTGTTCTGTTTCATTCTCCCTCTGAGATTTCTCTCTGCTTTCTTTACTGCTTAATTGAATCGAAATTTCTGTTAATTGCTCTTCATCTACTTTCTCTGCAATTTACATTTCCTTTGCAATTGTTCTTGTTGGATCTAGGAAGGCATTGAGATCTAGACTTGGTTATCTAGTTTCTTGGGTCCTGAGATCTTAATTCCAATTTTACATTCTCTGTTTATTGCTTTTCATGTTTATTTACATTTCTGTTTTGGTTCCGAATCAATCAAATCCATCTTTTACTTCTCTGCTTGTTGCAATTTAACTTTTTCTTGTTTAATTTCTGCAAATCCAATTCACAGTTCCTTTACATTTAATGCAATTTATATTTCTTGTCATTTAAGATTCTTGCAATTTACATTTCTTGCTCTTTAAGTTACTTGCCAATTTACATTCTGCAACTTTAAATTCATTGTCATTTACTTTCTGTTGGCTACAATTTCACACAATTCACTAAATGTCAGCTTGACTAAACTAATCACCCACTAAAATTGCTTGATCCATCAATCCCTGTGGGATCGACCTCACTCCCGTGAGTTATTATTACTTGATGCGACCCGGTGCACTTGCCGGTTAGATCTATGTGTTTTGGGAGAAATTCATTTTTCCACCAAAATACTCATCAAGTTTTTGGTGTCGTTGCCGGGGATTGATTAGATCAACAATGATTAAGTGGGTGAGAAGTCTAGATTAAGCATTTTCTTTATTTTTGTTCTCTGCTCTAAGTTGAAACCAAGGTGTTTGAGTTATTGCCTCACTAAGAAATTCATCTCTGAGATATGAATTTCAATTCTCCTTGGTGTTGTGTTTTACAAAATTCAAATGGAGTTCAACTCATCTTATGATCAAACAAATTTTATGGGATATTACCCATCATCACCAATCTCTAATGGTGACTGGGAATATCACCAAGAGAATACACATTCTGAGCACTCTAATTCATGGAGATTTGCTTCAGAACCACAAGATGAGAAAGAAAATCATATGGGATATTTCCCTCCACCACAAAATGATGCAAGTCATGATTCTAATGGTGGCTGGGAAGGGAATTCTAGTGCTCCATATGATAATCATCCAAAGATATCATCACTTGACCATACTTCAACCGAAAGCCCCTTTCAAAACTCACCACCCACACAAACTTCCATGAACCACTCAAGGCTTTTAGAGCTTGAGTCCAAGATCGAAAAATGTGTGGAAGAAGCACAAATATCCTGGAAAAGGGCAGAAGCCCTCTACAATAAGATGAATGAAGAATTGGAGCAAGCAGAGAAAGAAATCATCTTCAAGAGGATGAATAGGCCCTTAGAGAAAACAAGGGAAAACTTAAAACCATCAAACAGTGAGGATGAAGACAAATTTGTGGGTGAGGAAGTGGAAAAGCAAGATAAGGAGGCCACTGCATCAAGTAAACTTTCAATAAAGAATGAGGTGGTTGAACCTGAAACTGCACTTGAGATGACAAGAGAACATGAAGACTCACAACTTTCACAAATCCCCCTGGACCAAAACGCCTCAACACTTGAATCCATGATTGAAAGGTATGATGAGGAGATGAAGAAATGTTGGGAAGATCAACAAACCTCCCCCATGATAGAGCTATTAAAACAAATGTTGGGTGTAAAAGAGGAAGTGGAGGAGCAAGAAAGTGAAGAAGTCATTCCAAACTCAAGTGAGGCAAAGAAGTACATAAAGGAGGAGTTCATGGAACCATAAATACAAAAGGCTCTGGATGAATACAAAACTTCAATAATCACACAGCAACCAAGACTTGGATTCAAAGAAGTGAAGGCAACTAACAAAAGCACCAATCCTGTCCCTAATCCAGTAAGCAAGATCAATCAAGCCATTTGCAAAAGGAAGCTTGCTGAGGAAAAGCCAAGGCAAGGGATAGTGATGAGCGGATAATTTATACGCTTTTTGGCATTGTTTTTAGTATGTTTTTAGTAGGATCTAGTTACTTTTAGGGATGTTTTCATAAGTTTTTATGTTAAATTCACATTTCTGGACTTTACTATGAGTTTGTGTGTTTTTCTGTGATTTCAGGTATTTTCTGGCTGAAATTGAGGGACTTGAGCTGAAATCAGATTCAGAGGTTGAAAAAGGACTGCTGATGCTGTTGGATTCTGACCTCCCTGCACTCAAAGTGGATTTTCTGGAGCTACAGAACTCGCAATGGCGCGCTTCCAATTGCGTTGGAAAGTAGACATCCAGGGCTTTCCAGAAATATATAATAGTCCATACTTTGGCCAAGAATTGACGACGTAAACTGGCGTTCAACGCCAGCCTTCTGCCCAAATCTGGCGTCCAGCGCCAGAAAAGGATCCAAAACCAGAGTTGAACGCCCAAACTGGCACAGATACTGGCGTTCAACTCCACAAATGGCCTCTGCACGTGCAACACTTAGGCTCAGCCCAAACACACACCAAGTGGGCCCCGGAAGTGGATTTATTCATCAATTACTTACTCATGTAAACCCTAGTAACTAGTTTATTATAAATAGGACCTCTTACTATTGTATATGACATCTTTGGTCTCAGTTTTAATCCATTGTTCATCTTAGGAGACTATTGATCACGTTTTAGGGGGCTGGCCATCTCGGCCATGCCTGGACCTTCACTTATGTATTTTCATACGGTAGAGTTTCTACACTCCATAGATTAAGGTGTGGAGCTCTGCTGTTCCTCAAAGATTAATGCAAAGTACTACTGTTTTCTATTCAATTCTTCTTATTTCGCTTCTAAGATATCCATTCGCACCCAAGAACGTGATGAAGGTGATGATTATGTGTGACGCTCATCATCCTTCTCCCTCATGAACGCGTGCCTGACAAACACTTCCGTTCTACATGAATTAAGCTAGAATGAATATCTCTTAGATCTCCTAACCAGAATCTTCGTGGCGTAAGCTAGAATGATGGCGACATTCAAGAGAATCCGGAAGGTCTAAACCTTGTCTGTGGTATTCCGAGTAGGATTCAATGATTGAATGACTGTGACGAGCTCCTAACTCGCGATTGCAGGGCGTTAGTGACAGACGCAAAAGGATAGTAAATCCTATTCCAGCATGATCGAGAACCGACAGATGAATAGCCGTGCCGTGACAGGGTGCGTGAGCATATTATTCACTGAGAGGATAAGATGAAGCCATTGACAAGGGTGATGCCTCCAGACGATTAGCCGTGCCGTGACAGGGCATTGGATCATTTTCCCGAGAGATAACCGAAAGTAGCCATTGACAGTGGTGATGTATCACATAAAGCCAGCCATGGAAAGGAGTAAGACTGATTGGATGAAGATCGCAGGAAAGCAAAGGTTCAGAGGAACGAAAAGCATCTCCATTCGCTTATCTAAAATTCCTACCAATGAATTACATAAGTATCTCTATCCCTATTTTATTATATAATATTCGAAAACACCATTATCACTTTATATCTGCCTGACTGAGATTTACAAGGTGACCATAGCTTGCTTCATACCAACAATCTCCGTGGGATTCGACCCTTACTCACGTAAGGTATTACTTGGACGACCCAGTGCACTTGCTGGTTAGTTGTATCGAAGTTGTGACAATCATGAATTAAGATCAGAGCACCAAGCTTTGGAGCCATTACCAGGATTTGTTCGAGCCTGGAGATCACAATTTCGTGCACCAAGTTTTTGGCGCCGTTGCCGGGGATTGTTTGAGTTTGGACAACTGACGGCTCATCTTGTTGCTCAGATTAGGTAATTTTCTTTTCGTTTTGTTTTCAAAAAAAAAAATTTCAAAAATATTTTCAAAAATCTCTCATCTGTTTTCGAAAAAAAAAAATAATAAAAAAAAATAATAAAAATGTTTTCAAAAATTTATTCAAAATTTTTAAGAATGAATTCTAGTGTTTCATGAAGCATGTGAAGCCTGGCTGGCTGTAAAGCCAGGTCTAAATTCATTTGGACTGAGGCTTGCAATTTGTTATCAAGAGCAACTTAGTTGTTGCTCATCCACCTGCTGCTGATCCATGATCACCTGCTGAAGCTTGGCTGGCCATTGGCCATGTCTAGTGTTTTGGACTGGAGCTTTCTTTGAAAGCTTGGCTGGTTAGTGAGCCATGTCTAATTCCTGGACTGAAGCTTTAGACTAACATAGCAAGATTCCTGGAATTCATATTAAAAATTTTGGAATCCTTATTTTTTCTTCTTTTTCATATAATTTTCGAAAAAAAAATCCAAAAAAAAAAATTAGAAAATCATAAAAATCAAAAATATTTTTCTGTTTCTTGTTTGAGTCTTGAGTCACATTATAAGTTTGGTGTCACTTGCATATGCATCTTGCATTTTTCGAAAATATCATGCATTCATAGTGTTCTTCATGATCTTCAAGTTGTTCTTGGTAAGTCTTCTTGTTTGATCTTGATGATTTTTTGTTTTGTGTCTTTTCATGTTTATCATATGCATTCTTGAATTCTTAGTGTGTAAGTATTAAAGAATTCTAAGTTTGGTGTCTTGCATGTTTTCTTTGCATTGAAAATTTTTCAAAATTGTGTCTATGATGTTCATCTTGACATTCATAGTGTTCTTGGTGTTCATCTTGACATTCATAGCATTCTTGCATGCATTCATTGTTTTGATCTAAAAATTTCATGCATTGCATAATTTTCATGTTTTTCATAAAAATTCAAAAAAAAAAATCAAAAAAATATCTTCCTCTTTTCTCTCATCAAATTCAAAAATTTGAGTTGACTTTTTCAAAAATTTTTAAAATCAAATTATTTCTTATGAGTCAAATCAAATTTTCAATTTAAAAATCTTATCTTTTTCAAAATCTTTTTCAAAAATCAAATCTTTTTCAAAATTCTTAGTTATTTTCGAAAATTCCAAAAATATTTTTCAAAAATCTTTTTCTTATTTTTATACCAAATTTTCGAAAATAACATAATCAATTAATGTTTTGATTCAAAAATTTGAAGTTTGTTACTTGCTTGTTAAGAAAGATTCAAACTTTAAAGTTCTAGAATCATATCTTGTGATTTCTTATGAATCAAGTCATTAATTGAGATTTTAAAAATCAAATCTTTTTCAAAATTAGTTTCTAAAATATCTTCTTATCTTATCTTTTTCAAAAATATCTTTTCAAAATATCTTTTCTAACTTCCTAACTTCTTATCTTTTCAAATTTGTTTCAACTAACTAACTAACTTTTTGGTTGTATCTTAACTTTTTCAAAACTACCTAACTAACTCTCTCTCTCTCTAATTTTCGAAAATATCTCCCCTTTTTTCAAAAATTTCTTTTTAATTAACTAATTATTTTTATTTTTATTTTTAATTTTAAAAATTTTTCGAAAAAAATACTAACAAATTTCAAAAACCAATTTTCAAAAATCACTAACTCTTTTTCAAAAATTGTTTTCGAAAATTCACTTCCCCCTCTCGTCGTCTTCTATTTGTTTATTGATATACTAACATCTTTCCTTCAACTCACCAAAAATCTGAACTCCCTCTCTCTCTGAGTTCAGATTTTCTTCTCTTCTTTTCTTCTACTCACATAAGGGAACCTTTGTGCTTTGGTATAAAGGATCTCTATTATTATTATTATTATTTTTCTGTGCCTTCTTCTTTGTCATATGAGCAGGAGCAAGGATAAGAACATTCTTGTGGAAGCAGATCCAGAACCTGAAAGGACTCTGAAGAGAAAATTAAGAGAAGCTAAAATACAACAATCCAGAGATAACCTTTCAGAAATTTTCGAACAGGCAGAGGAGATGGCAGCCGAAAATAATAATAATGTAAGGAAGATGCTTGGTGACTTTACTGTACCTAATTCCAATTTACATGGAAGAAGCATCTCCATTACTGCCATTGGAGCAAACAACTTTGAGCTGAAACCTCAATTAGTTTCTCTGATGCAGCAGAACTGCAAGTTTCATGGACTTCCATCTGAAGATCCTTTTTAGTTCTTAACTGAATTCTTGCAGATATGTGATACTGTTAAGACTAATGGAGTAGATCCTGAAGTCTACAGGCTCATGCTTTTCCCTTTTGCTGTAAGAGACAGAGCTAGATTATGGTTGGATTCTCAACCTAAAGACAGCCTGAACTCTTGGGATAAGCTGGTCACGGCTTTCTTAGCCAAGTACTTTCCTCCTCAAAAGCTGAGCAAGCTTAGAGCTGATGTTCAAACCTTCAGACAGAAAGAAGGTGAATCCCTCTATGAAGCTTGGGAAAGATACAAACAGTTGACCAAAAAGTGTCCTTCTGACATGCTTTCAGAATGGACCATCCTGGATATATTCTATGATGGTTTATCTGAGCTATCAAAGATGTCACTGGACACTTCTGCAGGTGGATCCATTCATCTAAAGAAAACGCCTGCAGAAGCTCAAGAACTCATTGACATGGTTGCTAATAACCAGTTCATGTACAGTTCTGAAAGGAATCCTGTGAGTAATGGGACGCCTATGAAGAAGGGAGTTCTTGAAGTTGATACTCTGAATGCTATATTGGCTCAGAACAAAATATTGACTCAGCAAGTCAATATGATCTCTCAGAGTCTGCATGGAATGCAAGCTGCATCCAACAGTACTCAAGAGGCATCTTATGAAGAAGAAGCTTATGATCCTGAGAACCCTGCAATAGCAGAGGTAAATTACTTAGGTGAACCTTATGGAAACACCTATAACTCAACATGGAGAAATCATCCAAATTTCTCATGGAAGGATCAAAAGCCTCAACAAGGCTTTAATAATGGTGGAAGAAACAGGTTCAGCAATAGCAAGCCCTTTCCATCATCAACTCAGCAACAGACAGAGAATTCTGAACAAAATACTTCTAATTTAGCAAATCTAGTCTCTGATCTATCCAAGGCCACTGTAAGTTTCATGAATGAAACAAGATCTTCCATTAGAAATCTGGAAGCACAAGTGGGCCAGCTGAGTAAAAGGATCACTGAAATCTCTCCTAGTACTCTCCCAAGCAATACAGAAGAGAACCCAAAAGGAGAGTGCAAGGCCATTGACATAAGTGCCATGGCCGAACCTGTGAGGAGAGGAGAGGACGTGAATCCCAAGGAGAAAGACCTCTTGGGACGTCCAGTGGTCAATAAGGAGCTTCCCTCTGAGGAACCAAAGGACTCTGAGGCTCATCTAGCGACCATAGAGATTCCATTGAACCTCCTTATGCCCTTCATGAGCTCTGATGAGTATTCCTCTTCTGAAGAGAATGAGGATGTCACTGAAGAGCAAACTGCCAAGTTTCTTGGTGCAATCATGAAGCTGAATGCCAAATTATTTGGCATTGATGCTTGGGAAGTTGAAACTCCCTTGTTCATTAATGAACTAAGTGATCTGGATCAACTGACATTGCCTCAGAAGAGACAGGATCCTGGAAAGTTCATAATACCCTGTACCATAGGCACCATGATCTTTAAGGCTCTGTGTGATCTTGGTTCAGGGATAAACCTCATGCCCCTCTCTGTAATAGAGAAACTGGGAATCTATGGGGTGCAAGCTGCTAAAATCTCACTGGAGATGGCAGACAGCTCAAGAAAACAGGCTTATGGACAAATAGAAGATGTATTAGTAAAGGTTGAGAGCCATTACATACCTACTGATTTCATAGTCCTAGATACTGGAAAGGAAGAGGATGAATCCATCATCCTAGGAAGACCTTTCCTGGCCACAGCAAGAGCTGTGATTGATGTTGACAGAGGTGAAATAGTCCTTCAATGGAATGAGGACTCCCTTGTGTTTACAACTCAAGGATCTCTCTCTGCAACCATGGAGAGGAAGCAGAAAAAGCTTCTCTCAAAGCAGAGTCAACCAGAGCCCCCACAGTCAAACTCTAAGTTTGGTGTTGGGAGGCCACAACTAAACTCTAAGTTTGGTGTTAAACTCCCATATCCAAACTCTAAGTTTGGTGTTGGAGAGTTTCAACAAAGCTCTGCACATCTGTGAGGCTCCATGAGAGCCCACTGTCAAGCTATTGACATTAAAGAAGCGCTTGTTGGGAGGCAACCCAATGTTTATTTATCTAACTATATTTTTCTTAGTTATGTGTCTTTATAGGTTCATGATCATGAGGAGTCACAAAATAAATATAAAAATTGAAAACGGAATCAAAAACAGCAGAAGAAAAATCACACCCTGGAGGAGCATCTGTCTGGCGTTCAAACGCCAGAACAGAGCATAGTTCTGGCGCTGAACGCCCAGAATGGGAGCATCCTGGCGTTGAACGCCCAGAACAAGCATGGTTCTGGCGTTCAACGCCAGAAATGGCAGCAAAGGGGCGTTGAACGCCCAAAATGGGCACCAACCTGGCGCTGAACGCCCAGAGTTGTGTGCAAGGGCATTTTACATGCCTAAATTGGTGCAGGGATGTAAATGCCTTGACACCTCAGGATCTGTGGACCCCACAGGATCATCTCAGGATCTGTGAACCCCACAGGATCCCCACCTACCTCATCATCTCTCTTTCCATTCATGATCATCCCTTCTTTTTTTCCATTTACCACTCACATCCATACACCCACTACCTTCAAAAATTCAACATCTCTCTCCCACCCAATCCCACCCATATGGCCGAATACACACTCCCATCCATCTCCTCCATATCTTCTTCTTTTTCTTCTATTCTTTCTTCTTTTGCTCGAGGGCGAGCAACATTCTAAGTTCGGTGTGGTAAAAGCATAGCTTTTTTGTTTTTTTCCACAACCATTGATGGCACCTAAGGCCAGAGAAACCTCTAGAAAGAGGAAAGGGAAGACAAAAGCTTCCATCAAGGGTCTATAGCTCAGTGGTAGAACATTTGACTGCAAATCAAGAGATCCCTGAGACACCTCAAGGGATACATTTTCTTCCACACAATTATTGGAAGCAACTAAGGGTGGAACATCAAGAGCACTCCATCATCCTTCATGAAATCAGAGAAGATCTAAAAGCACTGAAGGAGGAGCAACAAAGGCAAGGAAGAGACATAGAAGAGCTCAAGGACATCATTGATTCCTCAAGAAGGAAATGCCACCATCACTAAGGTGGATTCATTCCTTGTTCTTAATTCTTCTGCTTTTCGTTTTCCATGTTATGTGCTTATCTATGTTTGTGTCTTCATTACATGATCATTAGTAGTTAGTAACTTTGTTTTAAAGTTATAAATGTCCTATGAATCCATCACCTCTCTTAAATGAAAAATGTTTTAATTCAAAAGAACAAGAAGTACATGAGTTTTGAATTTATTCTTGAACTTAGTTTAATTATATTGATGTGGTGACAATGCTTCTTGTTTTCTGAATGTATGCTTGAACAGTGCATATGTCTTTTGAAGTTGTTGTTTAAGAATGTTAAATATGTTGGCTCTTGAAAGAATGATGACTAGGAGACATGTTATTTGATAATCTGAAAAATCATAAAAATGATTCTTGAAGCAAGAAAAAGCAGCAAAAAACAAAGCTTGCAGAAAAAAAAAATTAGGCGAAAAAAAAAATAGAAAGAAAAAGAAAAAGCAAGCAGAAAAAGCCAATAACCCTTAAAACCAAAAGGCAAGGGCAAATAAAAAGGATCCCAAGGCTTTAAGCATCAGTGGATAGGAGGGCCTAAAGGAATAAAATCCTGGTCTAAGCGGCTAAACCAAGCTGTCCCTAACCATGTGCTTGTGGCGTGTAGGTGTCAAGTGAAAACTTGAGACTGAGCGGTTAAAGTCAAGGTCCAAAGCAAAAGAAGAGTGTGCTTAAGAACCCTGGACACCTCTAATTGGGGACTTTAGCAAAGCTGAGTCACAATCTGAAAAGGTTCACCCAATTATGTGTCTGTGGCATTTATGTATCCGGTGGTAATACTGGAAAACAAAGTGCTTAGGGTCACGGCCAAGACTCATAAGGAAGCTGTGTTCAAGAATCATCATACTGAACTAGGAGAATCAATAACACTATCTGAACTCTGAGTTCCTATAGATGCCAATCATTCTGAACCTCAATGGATAAAGTGAGATGCCAAAACTATTCAAGAGGCAAAAAGCTATAAGTCCCGCTCATATGATTGAAGCTCTGTTTCATTGATAGTTTGGAATTTATAGTATATTCTCTTCTTTTTATCCTATTTGATTTTCAGTTGCTTGGGGACAAGCAATAATTTAAGTTTGGTGTTGTGATGAGCGGATAATTTATACGCTTTTTGGCATTGTTTTTAGTATGTTTTTAGTAGGATCTAGTTACTTTTAGGGATGTTTTCATAAGTTTTTATGTTAAATTCACATTTCTGGACTTTACTATGAGTTTGTGTGTTTTTCTGTGATTTCAGGTATTTTCTGGCTGAAATTGAGGGACTTGAGCTGAAATCAGATTCAGAGGTTGAAAAAGGACTGCTGATGCTGTTGGATTCTGACCTCCCTGCTTTATGTATCAAGCCAAATGCTTGAAAACAAAACACTTAGAAGTCAAGGTTAGGCTCAAAGTGCAAAAGCACTCCCTCAAAGTTCAAGGCTCTGAGCATCAATGATTAGAGAGTCAAGAAAAGAAAAGAAAAATGAGCTTAATGAAGTTCTCTAATCAAATGCTTGTGGTGCTTATGTATCAAGTGGTAATACTTGAAAACAAAGCATTTAGAAGTCGTAGCTTTGTTATCAACTCATGGGGCAAAGCACCCAAAAGGAGAAGCTAAATAAGAAAATCAAAAGTTTGTTTCAAGGAAGAAATATAAAAGAAAGATTTCATAAATTGAGCTAGATGGAAGCATCAATCATTTACATTTCTTTTGTGATTATAGCATGCTTAGAAAACTAGCTTACCATGAACATTGAGTTGCTATCCTTCTTGCCTTGGATTGTCAATCTTTATTGCATGATTCTTTTCTTGCTTGGGGACAAGCAAGGTTTAAGTTTGGTGTTGTGATGACATGTCACCATGTCATGTTTTTCTTTTCTTTTTCCTTTGGTTTCAATAGGTTTTATGCACTTTCTTGAGCCATAAGCAAGCCAATTGGGTAGATTTTCATGCTTCCTTTGATTTAATCAACCATGTATGAATTAATGCAATTTCATGAGGTTTTATGCTATATTTGTTGCATATTATGAAAGAATGAATATCTCATGATTTTGAGCATAGCTTTGATGTGTTTGGTTGATTAATGATAGGTGAAGAAAGCTTGGAGAAAGGTTGAAGCAAGAAGGAATGGCTAGGAGTAAGAGAGGACAAAAAGTTTGAGCAAAAGTTTGCCTCAAACTTTAGCTCAAACTTTTGGAATCATTGAAAATGAACCAGGGAGCAAAAAGTTTGACCAAAAGTTTGCCTCAAACTTTTGGGCAAACTTTTGGGTGAAAAGTTTGAGCCAACGTTAGCCCCTAACTTTTTGGCTAACGTTGGCATGAAAATCAACACCCTGGGCACCAAAAGTTTGCGCCAACGTTAGCCCCTAACATTTTGGCTAATGTTGGCGCATGAAAAACACACCCTGGGAGCAAAAAGTTTGCGCCAACGTTAGCCTCTAACTTTTGGGCTAACGTTGGCGCCACACACCACAACAGCTTGAAGGGGTATACTTCCAACAAGAATAACTTGAGCTACAGAGCTCCAAATGAGGTGATTCAAGAAGCATTGGAAAGTAGGAATCAAGATCTTTCCAAGCATATATGGCACTGCATGGTGGACACTAAAACAAAGGGAGAAAACTGACCCGCAATGTGCATAAACTAACATGGTGGCAACCTGCAGTGAGGCCAACTGACCTCTGCACCTTCAACGGAGTATAACTCGAGCTGTAGAGCTCCAATTGATGCGCTTCCAACGGCAATGGAAAGTAGACATTCAGGGCTTTCCATCAATGTATAATAGTATGGGGTGGACAATACTTTTGTGCCTCCAGAACTGGCGTTTTCGCCAACATTTGAGGCAAACTTTACCTCAAACGCTGCACACCAAAGCCAGCGACCATGCCCTCTTCAAATGATCATAACTTGAGTTGTAGATGTCCAATTGAAGTGATTCAAAGTGGGTTAGAAAGCTGACATTCAGAGCTTTCCAACCATATATGATAGTCTATATTGGGCATAAAATTGGCAACATGACAAGAGGACAAATTTGGCGCCATAAATGTGCATAAGGGAGGCCAACGTTGGAGCAAAAGTTAGACCCCAAACTTTTGCCCCAACGTTGGTAGCAGCTGGATATGGGTGCTGATATGAAAAGTTTGGGTAAAAGTTTGCCTCAAACTTTTACTCAAACTTTTACTCAAACTTTTGCAAACTCAACCCGGTTCAATTCGGTTCCTCTTCAAACTCCAAGAGCAATCAACCAAGGCCTTTATCAACCCAATTCCATCAAGAGCAAGGGCCCAATTAACACCACTCAAAGGCACAAGAGATAGTTAGAATAGAAATTTCATTTTAATTGTAATTTGTTTTGAATTTCATTTTCATTTTGTAAAAATGCCTATAAATAGGCATCTGTTTCATATTTGTAGGGAGGCTGGCTCCATTAGGGAGCACGAGGATTCGAGAGCTCTCTTTAATTTTCTTTTCTTTGTTTTTGAGTCTTGGGTGGAGAATTGAAGGTGTTCTGTTTCATTCTCCCTCTGAGATTTCTCTCTGCTTTCTTTACTGCTTAATTGAATCGAAATTTCTGTTAATTGCTCTTCATCTACTTTCTCTGCAATTTACATTTCCTTTGCAATTGTTCTTGTTGGATCTAGGAAGGCATTGAGATCTAGACTTGGTTATCTAGTTTCTTGGGTCCTGAGATCTTAATTCCAATTTTACATTCTCTGTTTATTGCTTTTCATGTTTATTTACATTTCTGTTTTGGTTCCGAATCAATCAAATCCATCTTTTACTTCTCTGCTTGTTGCAATTTAACTTTTTCTTGTTTAATTTCTGCAAATCCAATTCCCAATTCCCTTTACATTTAATGCAATTTATATTTCTTGTCATTTAAGATTCTTGCGATTTACATTTCTTGCTCTTTAAGTTACTTGCCAATTTACATTCTGCAACTTTAAATTCATTGTCATTTACTTTCTGTTGGCTACAATTTCACACAATTCACTAAATGTCAGCTTGACTAAACTAATCACCCACTAAAATTGCTTGATCCATCAATCCCTGTGGGATCGACCTCACTCCCGTGAGTTATTATTACTTGATGCGACCCGGTGCACTTGCCGGTTAGATCTGTGTGTTTTGGGAGAAATTCATTTTTCCACCAAAATACTCATCATCCCTTCCTCTTAGTTTTCTTGTTTTGAATTTCAATTACACTTGTCTTGGATCTTGGGTTGGAGAATTGAAGAAATTCTGTTTCAATCTCATCTTGAGACCTCTCTGCTTTATTTTACTGCAAAATTGAATTCGGTTTCGGTTAATTGCTTTTCATCTACTTTCTTTGCAATTTACAATTTCCTTTGCAATTGTTCTTGTTGGATCTAGGAAGGCATTGAGATCTAGACTTGGTTTTCTAGTCTCTTGGGTCCTGAGATCCGGATTTCCCATTTCCCATTCCCTGTTTACTGTTTTCATGCTCATTTACAATTCTGTTTCTAGATCTGATTCAATTCAAGTGTTCTTTTATTCCTCTGCTTGTTGCAATTTAAATTTTCCTTGTTTAATTTCTGCAAATCCAACTCCCAATTCCCTTTACAATTCAAGCCATTTACATTTCTTGCACTTTAAAATTCTGCAATTTACATTTCTTGCGTTTTAAGTTTCTGCCATTTAATTTCTTGCTCTTTAAGATTCAGCATTTCAAATTCTAGTTCTCTTTAATTTCATGCAATTCACCCATTCCCTTTACTTTCTATGCAATTTAAATTCTGCAAATCACAAATCTCTCAACCAAATCTTGATTCGCTTGACTAAATCAACCACTAAACTAAAATTGCTCAATCCTTCAATCCCTGTGGGATCGACCTCACTCACGTGAGTTATTATTACTTGATGCGACCCGGTGCACTTGCCGGTTAAGTTTGGGTGTTTTGGGAGAAATTCATTTCTCCGCTAAAATATCCCATCAGTTGTGCTGACCCTCGTTCTTTAATTGACGCTATCCCGAGGAGGACACCTAAAAGCGAGTCGTAATGGCCTCATCTTTGGCAGGTTCCTCCGGTTTTTTTTCGGTTTTTTCTGGTTTTCTTTACGTTGTGCTGACCCTCATTCTTTAAATGACGCTATCTCGAGGAGGACACCTAAAGGCGAGCCGTAACGTCCTCATCTTCGGCAGGCTCCTCCAATTTTTTTTCAGGTTTTTTTTTTTACGTTGTGCTGACCCTTGTTCTTTAAAAGATGCTATCCCGAGGAGGACACCTAAAGGCGAGCCGTAATCGTCTCATCTTCAGCAGGCTCCTCCGTTTTTTTTTTACATTGTGCTGACCCTTTTTCTTTAAACGATGCTATCCCGCGGAGGACACCTAAAGGCGAGCCGAAATGCTCTCATCTTCGGCAAGCTCCTCCGGTTTTTTTTTCTGGTTTTTTTTACGTTGTTCTGACCCTCGTGCTTTAAAAGACGCTATCCGGAGAAGGACACCTAAAGGCAAGCCGTAATGGCCTCATCTTGGGCAGGCTCCTCCGATTTTTTTTTTCCGGGTTTTTTTCAGGTTTTTTTTTTATCGTTGTGCTGACCCTCGTTCTTTAAATGACGCTATCCCGAGGAGGACACCTAAAGGCGAGCCGTAATGGCCTCATCTTCGGCAGGATCCTCCTTTTTTTTTCTGAGTTTTTTATTTTTTATTTTTTATTTTTTTTACGATGTGATGACACTCGTTCTTTAAAAGACGCTATCCTGAGGTGGACACCTAAAGCCGAGCCGTAATGGCCTCATCTTCGGCAAGCTCCTCCGGTTTTTTTTACCGGGTTTTTTTTTGTACGTTGTGCTGACCCTCGTTCTTTAATTGACGCTATCCCGAGGAGGACACCTAAAGGCGAGTCGTAATGGCCTCATCTTTGGCAGGTTCCTCCGGTTTTTTTTTCGGTTTTTTCTGGTTTTCTTTACGTTGTGCTGACCCTCATTCTTTAAATGACGCTATCTCGAGGAGGACACCTAAAGGCGAGCCGTAATGTCCTCATCTTCGGCAGGCTCCTCCAATTTTTTTTTCAGGTTTTTTTTTTTACGTTGTGCTGACCCTTGTTCTTTAAAAGATGCTATCCCGAGGAGGACACCTAAAGGCGAGCCGTAATCGTCTCATCTTCAGCAGGCACCTCCGTTTTTTTTTTACATTGTGCTGACCCTCGTTCTTTAAACGATGCTATCCTGAGGAGGACACCTAAAGGCGAGCCGTAATGCTCTCATCTTCGGCAAGCTCCTCCGGTTTTTTTTTGCTGGTTTTTTTTACGTTGTTCTGACCCTCGTGCTTTAAAATACGCTATCCGGAGGAGGACACCTAAAGGCGAGCCGTAATGGCCTCTTCTTGGACAGGCTCCTCCGATTTTTTTTTTCCGGGTTTTTTTCAGGTTTTTTCTTTATCGTTGTGCTGACCCTCGTTCTTTAAATGACGCTATCCCGAGGAGGACACCTAAAGGCCAGCCGTAATGGCCTCATCTTCGGCAGGATCCTCCTTTTTTTTTCTAGGTTTTTTATTTTTTATTTTTTATTTTTTTTACGATGTGATGACACTCGTTCTTTAAAAGACGCTATCCTGAGGTGGACACCTAAAGCCGAGCCGTAATGGCCTCATCTTCGGCAAGCTCCTCCGGTTTTTTTTACCGGGTTTTTTTTTTTGTACGTTGTGCTGACCCTCGTTCTTTAATTGACGCTATCCCGAGGAGGACACCTAAAGGCGAGTCGTAATGGCCTCATCTTTGGCAGGTTCCTCCGGTTTTTTTTTCGGTTTTTTCTGGTTTTCTTTACGTTGTGCTGACCCTCATTCTTTAAATGACGCTATCTCGAGGAGGACACCTAAAGGCGAGCCGTAATGTCCTCATCTTCGGCAGGCTCCTCCAATTTTTTTTTCAGGTTTTTTTTTTTACGTTGTGCTGACCCTTGTTCTTTAAAAGATGCTATCCCGAGGAGGACACCTAAAGGCGAGCCGTAATCATCTCATCTTCAGCAGGCTCCTCCGTTTTTTTTTACATTGTGCTGACCCTCGTTCTTTAAACGATGCTATCCCGAGGAGGACACCTAAAGGCGAGCCGTAATGCTCTCATCTTCGGCAAGCTCCTCCGGTTTTTTTTTTTCTGGTTTTTTTTACGTTGTTCTGACCCTCGTGCTTTAAAAGACGCTATCCGGAGGAGGACACCTAAAGGCGAGCCGTAATGGCCTCATCTTGGACAGGCTCCTCCGATTTTTTTTTTCCGGGTTTTTTTCAGGTTTTTTCTTTATCGTTGTGCTGAGCCTCGTTCTTTAAATGACGCTATCCTGAGGAGGACACCTAAAGGCCAGCCGTAATGGCCTCATCTTCGACAGGATCCTCCTTTTTTTTTCTAGGTTTTTTATTTTTTATTTTTTATTTTTTTTACGATGTGATGACACTCGTTCTTTAAAAGACGCTATCCTGAGGTGGACACCTAAAGCCGAGCCGTAATGGCCTCATCTTCGGCAAGCTCCTCCGGTTTTTTTTACCGGGTTTTTTTTTTGTACGTTTCTTTAATTGACGCTATTCCGAGGAGGACACCTAAAGGCGAGTCGTAATGGCCTCATCTTTGGCAGGTTCCTCCGGTTTTTTTTTGGTTTTTTCTGGTTTTCTTTACGTTGTGCTGACCCTCATTCTTTAAATGACGCTATCTCGAGGAGGACACCTAATGGCGAGCCGTAATGTCCTCATCTTCGGCAGGCTCCTCCAATTTTTTTTTCAGGTTTTTTTTTTTACGTTGTGCTGACCCTCGTGCTTTAAATGACGCTATCCGGAGGAGGACACCTAAAGGCGAGCCGTAATGGCCTCATCCTCGGTAGGCTCCTCCGATTTTTTTTTCAGTTTTTTTTCGTTTTTTTCCGGTATTTTTTTAACGTTTTTCTGAACCTCGTTCTTTAATTGACGCTATCCCGAGGAGGACACCTAAAGGCGAGCCGTAATGGCCTCATCTTCGGCAAGCTCCTTCGGTTTTTTGTACAGTTTTTTTTACGTTGTTCTGACCCTCGTTCTTTAAATGACGCTATCCAGAGGAGGACACCTAATGGCGAGCCGTAGTGGCCTCATCTTCGGCAAGCTCCTCCATTTTTTTTTCGGTTTTTTTTTAATGTTGTGCTGACCCTTGTTCTTTAAATGACGCTATCGTGAGGAGGACACCGAGAGGCGAGCCATAATCGCCTCTAGTAAAGCAGGCTGCTCCATTTTTTTTCTGGTTTTTTCCTTTTTTTTTTATACGTTATGCTGACCCTCGTTCTTTAAATGACGCTATCCCGAGGAGTATACATAAAGGCGAGCCGTAATGGCCTCATCTTCAGCAGGCTCCTCTTTTTTTTTCTAGTTTTTTCTATTTTTTGTTTACGTTGTGCTGACCCTTATTCTTTAAATGATGCTATCCCGAGGTGCACACCTAAAGGCAAGCCGTAATTGATGCAGCAGAAAGTAAATGACAAGGAAAATTAAAGTGCAGAAAGTAAATCAGACAGTAACTTAAAGAACAAGAAAGTAAAATAGCTGAAACTTAAATTGCAAGAAATGTAAATGAGATTTGCAACAAATAAAAAGGGTAGTGGGTGCTGGAAAATAAAGAGAACAATAGATCACGCAACTGAAAATTTAGATTGCTGGAAAGTAAACTGAGAGCAATGTAAATAGAGAATGAAAATTGCAGTGAATCAAAATTTAGAGCAATTGCAGAGGAATTTAAAATTTTGCAGGAAATGTAAATGAGATTTGCAGCAAGCTTAATGTAAATTAAATTGAAGAACCAATTAGAAAGTGAAATGCAGCTCAATTGCAATAACTAAAGGAAAGTTGAAGATCTCAGGGGTTGGATGAGACTTGAGACCAAGTCTAGATCTCAATTCCTTCCTTGATCCAATAGTAAAAAATTTGCAGAAGAAATAGAGATGAAAGCAGCAAAGAGAGTTTTAATTCAAATTGCAATTCACTGAAAGTTTGCAGAAGAGGAAAACAGAGAGAATTCTCAAGTTGAGATTAAAACAGAATTTCTTCAATTCTCAACCCAAGATTCAAAACAAAGAAAAACTAAAGAGAGAGAGTTCTGTATTCCTAATGCTCCCTAGTGGAGCTCACCCCCTTAATAAAATGAAACAGATGCCTATTTATAGGCATTTTTACAAAATGAAAATGAAATTCAAAATAAATTACAATTAAAATGAAATTTCTATTCTAACTATCTCTTGTGCCTTTGAGTGGTGTCAATTGGCCCTTGCTCTTGATGGAATTGGGTTGATAGAGGCCTTGGTTGATTGCTCTTGGAGTTGGAGAGAGAACCAATGTGAACCGGGTTTTGAATCTTAAAAGCTTGAGTAAAAGTTTGAGTAAAAGTTTGAGGCAAACTTTTACTCCAACTTTTCACATCAGCCACCCTCTTTTACTGATACCAACGTTGGGGCAAAAGTTAGGGGTCAAACTTTTGCTCGAACGTTGGCCTCCCCTTGCACACTCATGGTGCCAACGTTAGCCAAAAAGTTAGAGGCTAACGTTGGCGCAAACTTTTGCTCTCCAGGGTGTGTTGTTCATGCGCCAACGTTAGCCAAAAAGTTTGAGGCTAACGTTGGCGCAAACTTTTGCTCTCCAGGGTGTTGATTTGTGATGCCAAAAGTTTGCCGGAAAGTTTGAGGCAAACTTTTGGTCCAGCTTTTTGCTCCCTGGTTCATTTTCAATTAATCCAAAAGTTTGAGCTAAAGTTTGAGGCAAACTTTTGCTCAAACTTTTTGTCCTCTCTTCCTCCTAGCCATTCCTTCTTGCTTCAACCTTTCTCCAAGCTTTCTTCACCTATCATTAATCAACCAAAGACATCAAAGCTATGCTCAAAATCATGAGATATTCATTCTTTCATAATATGTGACAATTATAGCATAAAACCTCATGAAATTGCATTAATTCATACATGGTTGATTAAATCAAAGGAAACATGAAAATCTACCCAATTGGCTTGCTTATGGCTCAAGAAAGTGCATAAAACCTATTGAAAACAAATGAAAAAGCATAGAAAAACATGACATGGTGACATGTCATCACAACACCAAACTTAAACCTTGCTTGTCCCCAAGCAAGAAAAGAATCATGCAATAAAGATTGACAATCCAAGGCAAGAAGAATAGCAACTCAATGTTCATGGTAAGCTAGTTTTCTAAGCATGCTACAATCACAAAAGAAATGTAAATGATTGATGCTTCCATCTAGCTCAATTTATGAAATCTTTTTCTTATATTTCTTCCTTGAAACAAGCTTTTGATTTTCTTATTAGCTTCTCCTTTTGGGTGCTTTGCCCCATGAGTTGATAACAAAGCTACGACTTCTAAATGCTTTGTTTTCAAGTATTACCACTTGATACATAAGCACCACAAGCATTTGATTAGAGGACTTCATTAAGCTCATTTTTCTTTTCTTTTCTTGACTCTCTAATCATTGATGCTCAGAGCCTTGAGCTTTGAGGGAGTGCTTTTGCACTTTGAGCCTAACCTTGACTTCTAAGTGTTTTGTTTTCAAGCATTTGGCTTGATACATAAACACCACAAGTACTTAACAAATGAATTGCCATTGGTACTCAGAGCCTTCAGCTTTCTCATTCTTTCCCTTTTTCTTTTCTTGCTTTATTTTGCATTTGCTTCTTCAAGGTTTTCATGATTTTAAAAGATTTCACAAAATGTTCTAGATGAAAACTTCAATTAAATAAAGTCCAATGCAATTAAGCAACAATTAATCATACTAGCTTTCCAATACTTGTATGCACATGCTAAACTCTTCTTTAGTTCCTTGTTTGTTTATGATCATGATGCTTTACTGCTTTTGAATTCACAAAACTCAAGTTGGTAATCACAATGGCACAGCACCATGTTGCAATTTAGAAATCAAACTATGCCTTTTCATACACACATGCATACAGAGAAGGTAAAGACAATCATGCAGTTTATAGTGCTTGAAACAAATGAGAGGAAAAGGAACTTTACAACCTTGTAGTTTATCTTCTCTATTGTTGTCATTTTCCTCCCATTCTCCTCCTTCCCATACCAAACTCAGAATGCTTGCTCATCCTCAAGCAACTATTAGAACCGTGGCTATGGGGCTAAGATGGATCATGAATGTCTTACACAAGAAATGTTAGTAGTACATGTGTTTCAAGCAAGCAAAATTAAAGATAATAATCAAGGCACAAGAGACAGAGACATTGTGATTGCAAGCTTAAGAAGGTGAGCATAATACTTTGCATAAAGAATAAGTGGCACACCAAACTTAGTGTGGCACTTTCACATGGAATCAATGCAAGTATCTAGTAAAGATTTGAAGCGAATTGTGTTGCATAGCAACACCAAACTTAGAATGCAATCCTATGTCCATTTATTAAAACCAAGCAAATGAAACTGTTCTTTATTAAATACAATCACTAAGCCAAGAATCTGTCATTAATAAAGCTCTCTTGGTGATGTATTAATAAACACAGCAAGTAAGCAAACTAAAATGAAAGTATTAAAAACAAAGAATTAACTAAAGTAAACAGAATAACAAAATATCAAACCAAAGGAAAATTAACACTGCAAAGACATTATGATTATGCAGACAAGTGGTGTTGCTGAATGATTTGCATAGAAAAATAGGTGGCACACCAAACTTAGACTCTTGGTGTGTCACTTTCATTTTTGATTTGATGCAATCATCCAAAAAGATTGAAAACAATTTGTTGCAAGGCAACACCAAACTTAGAATGTAACCATATGCCAATTTATTGAAATTTAAACAAAGCAAGGAAAAGAAATGTACCTACTGTCTACCTGTTCTTTACTTTCTTCCTCTTCTTCCAATTTGTTAACAGAAATGACTTTAAAAGAGGAGAAGATTCAGCTATTGCCCCCTGTCTTGGTTTCCTCTTAGCAAGCTTTCTGTTGTACATGGCTTGATTGAGCTTGCTTGCTCTTGGTCCAGGGGTTGGATTGCTTGTGGTTGACCTCCTCTTGAATGTTGTCCTTGGTAGTTTGGTCAAAATCTTCTTCTTGGTGCTTTTGTTAATTGCCTTCACTTCTTTGAATCCAAGTCTTGGTGGTTGTGTGATTGTTAGAGTCTTCTTTTCATCAAGAGTCTCTTGTATTGGTGGTTCCATGAACTCCTCATTTATGTACTTCTCTGCCTCACTTGAGTTTGGAATGACTTCTTCACTTTCTTGCTCCTCCACTTCCTCTTTTACACTCAACATTTGTTTTAATAGCTCTTTTATGGAGGAGGTTTGTTGATCTTCCCAAGCTTTCTTCATCTCCTCTTCATACCTTTCAATCATGGATTCAAGTGTTGAGGCGTTTGGTCCAGGGAAATTTGTGAGAGTTGTGATTCTTCATGTTCCTTTGTCATCTCAAGTGTAGTTTCATTTTTAACCACCTCATTCTTCATTAAAAATCCACTTGACTCAGTAGCCTCTTCCTCTTGTTTTTCCTCCTTCTTCATTGCACTTTCACTTGACATAAGGACCTTTTGTTCTTGTTTTTCCACTTCCTCTCCCACAGATTGATTTTTACTGTTTGATGGTTCTAAGTGTTTCCTTATGTTCTCCAGGTGCTCATTCATCCTCTGACGGATGATTTCTTCCCTTTTCCAGGCTTTCATTGCCTCCTCCTCATTTTTTTTGAACATGGACTCAAGCTCTGAAAGCCTTGAGTGGTTCATGGAAGTTTGTGTGGGTGGTGAGTTTTGAAAGGGGCTTTCGGTTGAAGTATGGTCAAGTGATGATATCTTTGGATGAATATCATATGGAGCACTAGAATTCCCTTCCCAGCCACCATTAGAATCATGACTTGCATCATTTTGTGGTGGAGGGAAATATCCCATATGATTTTCTTTCTCATCTTGTGGTTCTGAAGCATAGCTCCATGAATTGGAGTGCCCAGAATTTGAAGTTTCTTGGTGATATTCCCAACCACCATTAGAGATTGGTGATGGTGGGTGATATCCCATAAAATTTTGTTTGACCATAAGATGAGTTGAACTCCATTTGTATTTTATAAACATCAATGAAATTTGAAATTCATGTCATAGAGAAAGAATTTCTTAGTGAGGCAATAACTCAAACACCTTGGTTTCAACTTAGAACAGAGAACAAAAATAAAGAAAATGCTTGATCTAGACTTCTCACCCACTTAATCATTGTTGATCTAAATCAATCCTCGGCAACGGCGCCAAAAACTTGATGGATATTTTTTGCGGAAAAACGAATTTCTCCAAAACACCCAAAACTAACCGGCAAGTGCACCGGGTCGTATCAAGTAATAAAACTCACGGGAGTGAGGTCGATCCCACAGGGATTGATGGATCAAGAAACTTTAGTGGGTGATTAGTTTAGTCAAGCTAACATTTGTGTGATAATTGATGAAGCAGAAAGTAAATGACAAGGAAAATTAAAGTGCAGAAAGTAAATCGGACAGTAACTTAAAGAACAAGAAAGTAAAATAGCTGAAACTTAAATTACAGGAAATGTAAATTGCATCAAATAAAAAGGGGAGTGGGTGCTGGAAATTAAAGAGAACAATAGATCATGCAACTGGAAATTTAAATTGCTGGAAAGTAAACTGAGAGCAATGTAAATAGAGAAGCAAAATTACAGTGAATCAGAATTTAGAGCAATTGCAGAGGAATTTAAAATTTTGCAGGAAATGTAAATGAGATTTGCAGCAAGCTTAATGTAAATTAAATTGAAGAACCAAACAGAAAGTGAAATGCAGCTCAATTGCAATAACTAAAGGAAAGTTAAAGATCTCAGGGGTTGGATGAGACTAGAGACCAAGTCTAGATCTCAATTCCTTCCTTGATCCAACAGTAAACAATTTGCAGAAGAAATAGAGATGAAAGCAGCAAAGAGAGTTTTAATTCAAATTGCAATTCACAGAAAGTTTGCAGAAGAGGAAAACAGAGAGAATTCTCAAGTTGAGATTGAAACAGAATTTCTTCAATTCTCAACCCAAGATTCAAAACAAAGAAAAACTAAAGAGAGAGAGTTCTGTATTCCTAATGCTCCCTAGTGGAGCTCGCCCCCTTAATAAAATGAAACAGATGCCTATTTATAGGCAATTTTACAAAATGAAAATGAAATTAAAAACAAATTACAATTAAAATGAAATTTCTATTCTAACTATCTCTTGTGCCTTTGAGTGGTGTCAATTGGGCCCTTGCTCTTGATGGAATTGGGTTGATAGAGGCCTTGGTTGATTGCTCTTGGAGTTGGAGAGAGAACCAATGTGAACCGGGTTGTGAATCTTAAAAGCTTGAGTAAAAGTTTGAGTAAAAGTTTGAGGCAAACTTTTACTCCAACTTTTCACATCAGCCACCCTCTTTTGCTGATACCAACGTTGGGGCAAAAGTTAAGGGTCAAACTTTTGCTCCAACGTTGGCCTCCCCTTGCACACTCATGGCGCCAACGTTAGCCAAAAAGTTAGAGGCTAACGTTGGCGCAAACTTTTGCTCTCCAGGGTGTGTTGTTCATGCGCCAACGTTAGCCAAAAAGTTTGAGGCTAACGTTGGCGCAAACTTTTGCTCTCCAGGGTGTTGATTTGTGATGCCAAAAGTTTGCCAGAAAGTTTGAGGCAAACTTTTGCTCCAGCTTTTTGCTCCCTGGTTCATTTTCAATTAATCCAAAAGTTTGAGCTAAAGTTTGAGGCAAACTTTTGCTCAAACTTTTTGTCCTCTCTTCCTCCTAGCCATTCCTTCATGCTTCAACCTTTCTCCAAGCTTTCTTCACCTATCATTAATCAACCAAACACATCAAAGCTATGCTCAAAATCATGAGATATTCATTCTTTCATAATATGTGACAATTATAGCATAAAACCTCATGAAATTGCATTAATTCATACATGGTTGATTAAATCAAAGGAAACATGAAAATCTACCCAATTGGCTTGCTTATGGCTCAAGAAAGTGCATAAAACCTATTGAAAACAAATGAAAAAGCATAGAAAAACATGACATGGTGACATGTCATCAGCAGGCTCCTCTGATTTTTTTTTTCGGGTTTTTTTCCGGTTTTTTTTTTAACGTTGTGCTGACCCTCGTTTTTTAAATGACGCTATCCCGAGGAAGACACCTAAAGGCGAGCCATAATGGCCTCATCATCGACAGGATCCTCCATTTTTTTTTCCGGGTTTTTTATTTTTTATTTTTTTTACGTTGTGCTCACCCTCGTTCTTTAAATGACGCTATCCCGAGGAGGACACCTAAAGGCAAGCCGTAATCGTCTCATCTTCAGCAGGCTCCTCCATTTTTTTTTATGTTGTGCAAACCCTCATTCTTTAAACGATGCTATCCCGAGGATGACACCTAAAGGCGAGCCGTAATGGCCTCATCTTCGGCAAGTTCCTCCGGTTTTTTTTTCCTATTTTTTTTTTTACATTGTTCTGACCCTCGTTCTTTAAATGACGCTATCCGGAGGAGGACACCTAAAGGCAAGCCGTAATGGCTGATGACAAGTCATCCTAGCCTATTTTAGCTAGTCTTTTTCTTTAGTTTTCATTAGGATTATGCACTTTCTTGAGCCACAAGCAAGCCAATTGAGTAGATTTTCATGTTTCCCTTGATTTAACCAACCATATATGAATTCATGCCATTTCATGAGGTTTTATGCTATATTTGATTGCATATTATGAAAGATTGAATACCTCATGACTTTAAGCATAGCTTTGATAAGTTTGGTTTATTAATGATAGGTGAAGAAAGCTTGGAGAAAGGTTGAAGCAAAGAGGAATGGCTAGAAGTGAAGAGAGGACAATGGAATAAGTGAAATTGAACCGGGATGCATGAAGTTAGCCCCAACGTTAGCCCCCTAACTTGGAGGCTAACGTTGGGCATGAAAATCACTCCCTGGGCTCCCCACGTTTGAGCCAACGTTAGCCCCCTAACTTGGAGGCTAACGTTGGCACATGACATTGCAAGGAAGAGGCCAACGTTAGCTCCAACGTTAGCCCCCTAACTTGGAGGCTAACGTTGGAACTTGAAATTCATCCCTGGGCAAGCCAACATTTGCGCCAACGTTAGCCCCCTAACTTGGAGGCTAACATTGGCACATGAGTTATAAAGGGGGAGAAGGCCAACGTTTGCGCCAACGTTAGCCCCCTAACTTGGAGGCTAACGTTGGCACATGAATCACAAAGGGAGGGGCACCAACGTTTGTGCCAACATTAGCCCCCTAACTTGGAGGCTAACGTTGGCGCCACTAGCACTAAGCAAGGACAACGTTAGGGTCAAAGTTAGACCCCTAATGTTGGCACCAACGTCCAAACCAGAAAATTATGCTTGCTGCTATGAAAAGTTAGGGTCAAAGTTAGACCCCTAACTTTGGCCCTAACGTTGGGACCAACTATGGCTAACTTCAAAACCGGTTCAATTGGTTCACTTCGGTTCTTCTTCAAACTTCAAGAGCAATCAACCAAGGCCTCTTTCAACCCAATTCCACCAAGAACAAAGGCCCAACTCAAGGCTTGAAGATCATTTTGGAAAGTGTATAAATAGGATAGAATTCAAGTTATTCGGGGAGCTTTCCTTTTAGAATTTTCATAATAGTTTTCGGAGAGCTTTTGAACTTGAGTGAACTTTAATTTCTTGCTTTCATTGCTTTCAATTTCATTTTACATTTGTCTTGGATCTTGGATTGGAGAATTGAAGAAATTCTATTTCAATCTCAATCTTGGATCTCTCTGCTTTCTTGACTGTTAATTGAATTTCATTTCCGGTTCATTGTTCTTCATCTCTTTTCTTTGCAATTTACAATTCCCTTGCTATTGTTCTTGTTGGATCTAGGAAGGCATTGAGATCTAGACTTGGTTTTCTAGTCTCTGGGTCCTGAGATCTGAATTTCTCATTTCAATTCTCTGTTTATTATTATTTTTTTGTTCATTTACTTTACTGCTTCAAGATCCGGTTCAATCCCAATTCCCTTTTCCTCTTCTGTTTGATGCAATTTAATTTTTCCTTGTTTAATTTCTGCAAATCGACATCCCAATCCTCTTTACATTTCAAGCAATTTACATTCCTTGCACTTTAAGATTCCACAATTTACATTTCTTGCACTTTAAGTTTCTGCCATTTAATTTCTTGTTCTTTAAGTTTCAGCAATTTATTTCTTGTTTTCTTTACTTCAATGCAAATTACATTCTGCAAGTCACAGATCACCCAACCAAATCTTGATTCGCTTGACTAAATCAACCACTAAACTAAAATTGCTCAATCCTTCAATCCCTGTGGGATCGACCTCACTCCCGTGAGTTTTTATTACTTGATACGACCCGGTGTACTTGCCGGTTAGTTTTGGGTGTTTTGGAAGAGATTTATATTTCCTCCAAAATATCTCATCAAGTTTTTGGTGCCGTTGCCGGGGATTGATTAGATTGACAATGATTAAGTGAGGTGGTGATCTAGATCAAGCACTTTTTCTTTAATTTTGACTAACCCACTAACTGTTTGAATTTTTGCTTAAGCTAACTAAAACTTCATTCTAGTAGTAGATTGAAGTGTAACTGGTTTGTGTGCTCTTATGTTCTGCTTGTATGTCAGGTACAAGAAGAGCCATACCCAATTTTCATGAACAAGACGAAAGAACTCTCAGGAGGTTAAGAAGTGCTGAAAGAGGGAAAAGTATTGTTGGAGAAGAGGAATCAGACGAAGAATTCCACGAAATGGAAGGAGATACATCTAATCCAGAAGGAGGAGTCAATAATCAACCACAACAGAGGAGAGTATTGGCTTCCTATACCTTTGCAAATGCTAGACATTGTGGAAGTAGCATTCTCACCCCTAATGTCAATGCAAATAACTTTGAACTGAAGCCACAACTCATCACATTGGTCCAGAACAATTGCTCATTTGGGGGAGGACCATTGGAGGATCCAAATCAACATTTATCTACCTTCTTAAGGATCTGTGACACTGTCAAATCCAATGGCGTGAATCTTGAAACCTACAAGCTTCTGCTGTTCCCGTTCTCATTAAGGGATAAGGCTGCACAATGGCTTGAAACTTTTCCCCAAGGAAGTATCACTAGTTGGGATGACTTGGTGACTAAATTTCTAGCCAAATTCTATCCACCCCAAAGAGTCATCAGGCTGAAAACCGAGGTGCAGACATTCACACAATTAGATGCCGAATCCTTGTATGAAGCATGGGAGAGGTACAAAGCCTTAATCAGAAAATGTCCTCCAGAGATGTTCAATGAATGGGACGTGCTGCAAAATTTCTATGAAGGCCTGACATTGAAATCTCAGGAGGCATTGGATCATTCTGCTGGAGGTTCACTACAACTAATGAAAACTGCTGAGGAAGCTCAGAATCTTGTGGATATGGTGGCCAACAACCAATATTTCTTTGCTCATCAAAGAAGCCGCCAACCATCACAAAGAAGAAGAGTAATGGAACTAGAAGGAGTGGATTCAATCCTAGCTCAAAACAAGATGATGCAACAGCAAATTCAACAACAATTTGAGCAAATGGCCAAGAGGATTGATAGTCTCCAAGTTGCAGCAGTCAACACTAGCCAACCATCAACCACATGGGGACAGAGTGAAGAAACTCAAGAAGAACAACAACAAGAGCAAGTTCAATATATGCACAACCAAGAACCAAATGAAGTGTATGGTGATACATACAATCCATCCTGGAAGAACCACCCAAACCTCAGATGGGGAGATAACCATACCCAAAACCAACAACCATGGCAGAGGAACTCAAACCAACACAATCCAAGAAACAACCAAAATCACAACCAGCAGCAGACTAACCAAAACCCCTTCAGAAAACCTCAAAACAACTACCCCAACATCAACCAATACCAATCTAATAACCAATCCACCAACCAAAATGCCTACCATTCACCACCCACATCTCATAACCCACCTCAAGTATCACCTGAAGCCCAAAGAATCACTCACTTGGAAGCCATGATAGACAAAATGTTGAAACACCAAGAAATGGTAGCTAAGAATCAGGAAGCCTCTATAAAGAGCCTAGAGAGACAGATGGGGCAAATCTCCAAGCAAGTAGCTGTTGAGAGATCTTCAAACGCACTGCCCAGTGACACAATTCCAAATCCCAAGGAGGAATGCAAGGCAATACAATTAAGGAGTGGAAGAGCATTGACAAGCAACAATGACACTACAAGGAAGCAAGCAGAGAACATCAAAAAACCAACAGAGGATGAGAATCAAACAAAGGCAGATGAGGATAAGGAGCAAGTTGTGATGCCAAACAAAAGCACTGAGAAACCTAAAGAGAAGGACAACAAGCCACATAGCCCGAAGGAAGTAGCTCAGGGACAGCAGCAAATAGGAAAAAGCATCACACCTCCACTGCCTTACCCTCAGAGGTTTAACAAAGAGATTAAAGACAAGCATTTTCACAAATTCCTTGAGATTTTTAAGAAGCTGGAAATCAACATTCCCTTGGCTGAAGCACTTGAGCAAATGCCTCTATATTCCAAGTTTCTGAAGGATCTTATCAACAAGAAAAGAAGTTGGCTTGAAAGGGAAACCATATTACTCACCGAGGAATGCAGTGCTGTGATTCAACGGGGTATTCCACCAAAACTTAAGGATCCGGGAAGCTTTGTAGTCTCATGCACTATTGGCAAGATAATTCTCAACAAGGCTCTCTGTGACCTGGGTGCCAGCATCAATTTAATGCCTCTCTCAATGATGAGAAAACTTGCCATAGAAGAACTTAAACCCACCAGGATGTCACTAGTCATGGCTGACAGATCAATCAAGACACCTAATGGAATTGTGGAGAACCTGTTAGTGAAGATTGGGAGTTTATTTTCCCAGCAGATTTTGTAATTTTGGACACTGAAGAAGAAGGAAACGACTCAATCATTCTGGGAAGGCCATTTCTACACACAGCAAGGGCCATCATTGATGTAGAAAAAGGAGAAATGACCTTCAGGGTCCATAATGAACAAATGATCATAAATGTGTTCAAATCAATGCAAAACGCTCCTGAGCAAGAGGATTACGTGAGAGTGGATATGATAGACAGTTTGGTGGAAGAAACATTGGAAGAAAATTTTCAAGAGCAAGAAGGAAATAAAGAAGCAACAGAGGAACAAGTGGCTGAGACCTCTACTGAGCAAGATAAAAGGCAAGATAAGAAAGAAGATGTACGAAGACAAGAACTGAAACCTTTACCCACCCATCTTAAATATGCATTCCTTGGCACATCGGAGAGCTTCCCAGTAATCATTAATTCATCCCTAACAAAGAAGGAAGAAGGAGAACTTCTTGATGTACTCAAGGCTCACAAAGATGCTTTAGGATGGACCATTGATGATTTGAAGGGAATCAGCCATGCAGTATGTATGCATAAGATCCTCTTGGAAGATAATTCCAAACCAGTGGTTCAACCGCAAAGAAGGGTAAATCCTACAATGAAAGAAGTTGTCCAGAAGGAAGTAATGAAGTTGTGGAATGCAGGGATAATCTTCCCAATATCTGACTGCCCATGGGTAAGCCCGGTTCAAGTTGTACCAAAGAAGGGAGGGATGACGGTCATCACTAATGAGAAGAATGAGTTGATCCCTACTAGAACAGTGACTGGGTGGAGAATGTGCATAGACTATAGAAGATTGAATGATGCCACCAGGAAAGATCATTTCCCTCTCCCATTCATTGATCAGATGCTGGAAAGGTTAGCCGGCCATGCCTATTACTGTTTTTTGGACGGATATTCTGGGTATAATCAAATCGTGGTAGACCCCAAGGACCAAGAGAAAACTGCCTTCACATGTCCATTTGGAGTTTTTGCGTATAGGAGGATGCCTTTTGGGCTCTGCAACGCCCCTGCCACATTTCAAAGGTGTATGCTCTCCATTTTTTCTGATATGGTCGAAAAATTTTTAGAAGTCTTCATGGATGACTTCTCTGTTTTTGGTGATAATTTCAATGCTTGCCTAAACCATTTAACTCTTGTCTTGAAACGGTGCCAAGAAACTAATTTGGTTTTAAACTGGGAGAAATGCCATTTTATGGTACCCGAAGGAATTGTTCTTGGCCATAAAGTTTCAAGAAAAGGGATAGAGGTTGATAAGGCAAAGGTTGAGATTATAGAAAAACTCCCTCCACCAATTAATGTGAAATCTGTTAGAAGTTTCTTGGGGCATGCCGGATTTTACAGAAGGTTTATCAAGGACTTTTCAAAAATAGCCAAACCTTTAAGTAATCTGTTAATGCTTGATAACCCTTTTGTTTTTGATGAAAACTGTCAGCATGCATTTGAAACTTTAAAAAATAAACTCACAACAGCACCAATCATCACACCTCCAGATTGGGGATTACCTTTTGAACTCATGTGTGATGCAAGTGACATCGCAATTGGTGCTGTACTTGGGCAAAAGAAGGGGAATTTGCATCATGTCATATATTATGCAAGTAAAGTGTTGAATGAGGCCCAAAGAAATTACACTACAACAGAAAAAGAGTTGCTAGCTGTAGTCTATGCATTTGATAAGTTTAGATCATATCTGATAGGATCAAAAGTTGTAGTTTACACTGATCATGCTGCACTTAAGTATTTGATGTCAAAGCAGGATGCTAAACCAAGACTCATCAGGTGGATACTGCTCCTACAAGAATTTGACATTGAGATAAGAGATAGGAAGGGCACTGAAAATCAGGTCGCTGATCATCTGTCAAGGTTACCACATGAAACAAATCAAAAAACATCCCAGCCCATAAATGAAAGCTTCCTAGATGAGCACCTTCTGCAGATCCAGCAAGCACCTTGGTTTGCTGACATAGCAAATTACAAAGTGGGAAGGAAGATACCGCAAGAATTCTCTAAGCAACAAGTGAAGAAGTTGATTAAAGAAGCAAGGAAATTTTCATGGGATGAACCCTTCTTATTCAAGAGATGCTCTGATGGAGTGATCAGGAGGTGTATTCCTGAAAGTGAAGTGAGGGACATCTTGTGGCATTGTCATGGTTCAGCTTATGGTGGACACTTTGGCCCAGAAAAAACAGCCGCAAAAATACTGCAGAGTGGCTTCTATTGGCCAACTATTTTCAAGGATGCCAGAGAATATGTACACCAATGTAATGAATGCCAGAAAGCAGGAGGATTAACAAGAAGGAATGAGATGCCTCAAAATTTTATCTTGGAATTAGAATTGTTCGATCTATGGGGAATTGATTTCATGGGACCTTTTCCTCCTTCCTATTCTTTTAGATACATCCTGGTAGCAGTGGAATATGTCTCAAAATGGGTAGAAGCCATAGCCACAACCACCTGTGATGCACAGATCGTCCTCCAATTCCTCAAAAAGCACATCTTCACTAGGTTTGGAGTGCCCAAAGGTCTTATTAGTGATGGTGGTAGTCACTTTTGCAACAAACAAATGGAGAAACTCCTTCACAAATATGGAGTAATTCACAAAGTAGCCACACCCTACCATCCTCAGACTAACGGCCAAGCTGAACTTGCAAATAGAGAATTAAAGAAGATCCTAGAGAAAACAGTGGGAATCACAAGAAAAGATTGGGCTAGAAAGCTAGAGGATGCATTGTGGGCGTATAGGACAGCTTTTAAAACTCCTATTGGCAAGTCACCCTTTCAGCTATTATATGGCAAATCCTGCCACCTCCCTGTAGAGCTTGAACACAGAGCTTTTTGGGCCACTAAACTCCTCAACCTTGATCCCCAAGCTGCAGGAGAAAAAAGGTTGTTACAACTAAATGAACTAGATGAATTCAGACTGGAAGCTTATGAAAATGCGAAGATATATAAGGAGAAAGCTAAGAAGTGGCATGACAAGAAGATCACAAAGAAGGAATTCAAGCCAGGACAACAAGTGCTCCTGTATAATTCAAGGCTTAAAATCTTCCCTGGCAAACTGAAGTCTAAGTGGACTGGCCCATACTTGGTGACAAAGATTTTTCCCTATGGGAATATTGAACTGCTAGATGAGGCAACAAAGAATCAATTCACTGTAAATGGTCACAGAGCAAAGTTGTACTTGGGAGGACAATGGGTTAAGGAAAAAGAGGTTCAACACCTACAGCCCTCTTAAAAAGAATTGAAAGGTGTCAAGCTAGTGACAATAAAAGAGTGCTTGTTGGGAGGCAACCCAACCTGAGGTAGTTTTCTTTTCATAGTTAGTTCAATAAAAAGGTTAAATGAGTGGTATGTATTGCAAGGAGCTAAGTTTGGTGTTTCACACCAAAACATATTAAGGGAGAATAAAGGATTCTAAGTTTGGTGTTCCACCAAAATCTTACTTAAAAGCACATTCTCACTTTCTATATAAAGGGTTACTAGCTCCAAGCAATCTGACAAATCATTTAAGCATTGTCTGTTTCTAGTTTTCAGTCTTATTACCTTTAGCAAAGATTTAGGCTTTCACATATGGTTATGCATAAGAAACATGGCAAGAGACTAATTTTGGTGTTCACACACCAAAGTAAGTTCAACCGCCTACAAGAAAGTCTCGCACACTAACAAACATCTAAGGGCTTGAGAAACAAGCAACTTCCATTAACACTGCAGAAATTCAATCACTCTTCTGGAGGACTACTCACCATTAGCTGAGATGAAAGAAGAAGAAGCCACCAAGAGGTTGTATTGTCACTTAACTCCATCAGTATTAAATTGCTCTAATTTGGAAGTGTGAATATGCCCATTTTAACAGAAACTGTTAGTGTAGTATGCATCAATTATGTTTTTGTTTTTTTTTTATAAGTAGGCTGGTTTTCATGTTGGCTTGTATGTTATTTCCACTTGACAAAAAGTATGTGTTGTCCCCTGCATCTTTAAATTCAATAAAAGAATAGTTTGAATGTGAAGTGAAATGGTCTCTGTTAGATAGAAGTGGAATAAAAGTAAGTGGTGGTATGTGTGTGATTGTATAATAGCTCACTTTTAGTGAATAAAGAGCTAGGATATCTCCTTCTAAGTAAAGAGTGGCCTACTGTCTATGAATCTCAATTGAATTAAAATCCTTGGTTAGAAAGAAAAACAAAAAGAGGGAAAGAACAAAGAGAGCCAAAAAGTGGCAAAACAAAAGAAAAACAAAAAGAAACAAAGCTGGACACCAATAGCTTGAACCTTAGAATATATGCCTGTGGTGTCTTTGTATTAGGATCTGCTTGGATTATTAAGCTCTTTGGAGTGCATCAACACTTGGTGACTTGGGTTAACTAACCTAGGATCATCAGCTGAAAGTCCACTATCAAGAGCAACCTAACTACAAGGCATTTAGTAGCCCAAAGAGGTGCTGGGCATCAAAGTTTTAAGAAGGAATGTGAGCCAAGTGTCTATGGTGAATAATGTGTCAAGTGTAAAGAAAAGAAAATGAACTTGCTACACATGACACTCAAATGAAGCTTTTGAATAAAGTAAAAGCCAAGGATAAAGGAATAATGAGAGGTCATAGCAGTATGTCACTTGAAGCTTGAAGGAGACTTTCTCGGCCTAGGAGTCAATAAGAAGTGAGTATTTGCATATCCACATAAAACCCCATGAACTATCAATAACACTCTGCTAGCATGAACTTCCTCTTCCATTTCATTCTTTCTTCTTAATAATTCATTTCTTGCTTGGGGACAAGCAAGCTTTAAGTTTGGTGTTGTGATGACAAGTCATCCTAGCCTATTTTAGCTAGTCTTTTTCTTTAGTTTTCATTAGGATTATGCACTTTCTTGAGCCACAAGCAAGCCAATTGAGTAGATTTTCATGTTTCCCTTGATTTAACCAACCATATATGAATTCATGCCATTTCATGAGGTTTTATGCTATATTTGATTGCATATTATGAAAGATTGAATACCTCATGACTTTAAGCATAGCTTTGATAAGTTTGGTTGATTAATGATAGGTGAAGAAAGCTTGGAGAAAGGTTAAAGCAAAGAGGAATGGCTAGAAGTGAAGAGAGGACAATGGAATAAGTGAAATTGAACCGGGATGCATGAAGTTAGCCCCAACGTTAGCCCCCTAACTTGGAGGCTAACGTTGGGCATGAAAATCACTCCCTGGCTCCCCACGTTTGAGCAACGTTAGCCCCCTAACTTGGAGGCTAACGTTGGCACATGACATTGCAAGGAAGAGGCCAACGTTAGCTCCAACGTTAGCCCCCTAACTTGGAGGCTAACGTTGGAACTTGAAATTCATCCCTGGGCAAGCCAACGTTTGCGCCAACGTTAGCCCCCTAACTTGGAGGCTAACATTGGCACATGAGTTATAAAGGGGGAGAAGGCCAACGTTTGCGCCAACGTTAGCCCCCTAACTTGGAGGCTAACGTTGGCACATGAATCACAAAGGGAGGGGCACCAACGTTTGCGCCAACGTTAGCCCCCTAACTTGGAGGCTAACGTTGGCGCCACTAGCACTAAGCAAGGCCAACGTTAGGGTCAAAGTTAGACCCCTAACGTTGGCACCAACGTCCAAACCAGAAAATTATGCTTGCTGCTATGAAAAGTTAGGGTCAAAGTTAGACCCCTAACTTTGGCCCTAACGTTGGGACCAACTATGGCTAACTTCAAAACCGGTTCAATTGGTTCACTTCGGTTCTTCTTCAAACTTCAAGAGCAATCAACCAAGGCCTCTTTCAACCCAATTCCACCAAGAACAAAGGCCCAACTCAAGGCTTGAAGATCATTTTGGAAAGTGTATAAATAGGATAGAATTCAAGTTATTCGGGGAGCTTTCCTTTTAGAATTTTCATAATAGTTTTCAGAGAGCTTTTGAACTTGAGTGAACTTTAATTTCTTGCTTTCATTGCTTTCAATTTCATTTTACATTTGTCTTGGATCTTGGATTGGAGAATTGAAGAAATTCTGTTTCAATCTCAATCTTGGATCTCTCTGCTTTCTTGACTGTTAATTGAATTTCATTTCCGGTTCATTGTTCTTCATCTCTTTTCTTTGCAATTTACAATTCCCTTGCTATTGTTCTTGTTGGATCTAGGAAGGCATTGAGATCTAGACTTGGTTTTCTAGTCTCTGGGTCCTGAGATCTGAATTTCTCATTTCAATTCTCTGTTTATTGTTTTTTTTTTGTTCATTTACTTTACTGCTTCAAGATCCGGTTCAATCCCAATTCCCTTTTCTCTTCTGTTTGATGCAATTTAATTTTTCCTTGTTTAAATTCTGCAAATCCACATCCCAATCCCCTTTACATTTCAAGCAATTTACATTCCTTGCACTTTAAGATTCCGCAATTTACATTTCTTGCACTTTAAGTTTCTGCCATTTAATTCTTTTCTTTAAGTTTCAGCAATTTATTTCTTGTTTTCTTTACTTCAATGCAATACATTCTAGAAAACAAATTGATTCGTGACTA